>NW_024044913.1:0-237852 GCF_015852505.1 Tachyglossus aculeatus
TCGGTTCTTGTGCTCCCTCTGCTGGCCTTGCAGATCGCCGGCTCCCGGCGATCAATCAATCAATTGGATTTATTGAGCGCTTACTGTGTGCAGAGCACAGAACCAAGTGCTTGGGAGAGTATAATGTAAGAGAGTTGACAGACACGTTACCTTTCTACAACTATCTTACAGTCTAGAGGGGGAGACGGACATTAAGGTAATTTAATAAATTACAGATATGTACATAAATACTGTTGGGTTGAGAGAGGGGTGAATAAAGGATGTAAATTCAAGGGTGATGCAGAAGGGAGTGAGAAAATAGAAAGAGAAGAGGAAATGAGTGCTTAGTCTGGGAAGGAGGAAGAGATGTGCCCACACAAAAGCTTTGATTGTGGAGAGAGTAATAGAGTGTCAGATATAAAGATGGAGGATGTCCTAGTCCAAAGACGTTGACAAGTGATCAGCAGTGAGGTAGACAAGAATGAGGTACAGTGAGTAGGTTGGCATTAGAGAAGCGAAGTTTTCAGGCTGGGTTTTAGTAGGAGAAAAGTGAGGTAAGGTGGGAGGAGACAAGTTGATTGAGTGTTTTGAGGGTTTGAATGTGATGAGAACCAAGTGACTTATAGAGTCCTAGCTTCTTGAGAGATCACCTAATCCAGACAGGGCCTCACTTTGAGCATCTCCCCTGTTTTATTCATTCATTCATTCAATAGTATTTATTGAGCACTTACTGTGTACAAAACACTGTACTAAGTGCTTGGGAGGGTACAGTATAACAAGAAACAGACACATTCCCTGACCACAGTGAGCTCACAGTCTAGAGAGGGAGACAGGTTTTAAACCCAAACCCCAGAGTCCGGTTGGTCTCCCCACAAGCCTATCAGAATGTTGATGCTGTTACTGCAGGGAAGATGAGAGGTCCTGGTCTTCACTTCTACTACTACCACTAATAATAATAGTAATACTTTCTTAGCACTTACTATGGGACCAGGTACTGTGCTAAGAACTGGAGTAAATACAAGATAATCAGAATGGACAGAATCCCTGACCCAACTAGGGTTCATAGTGTAAGAGATATTAGCCCTCGGAGAAGCAACATGGCTAAGTGAAAATAGCACGGTCTTGGCAGTCAGAGGTCGTGGGTTCTAATCCAGGCTCCTCCACTTCTCAGCTGTGTCACTTTGAGCAAGTCACTTTACTTCTCTGTGCTTCAGTTACCTCATCCGGGAAAGGAAGATGAAGACTATGAGCCCCACGTGGGGCAACCTGATTTCCTTGTACATACCCCAGTGTTTAGAACAGTGTTTGGCACATAATAAGTGCTTAACAAATACCAACATTATTATTTTTATTATCATTATGAACATCATCCAGCCCTTCTCTCGACCCACACTCTAAGCCTTCTCTTCTCTGGACTAAACACCCCAGCGTTACTAGGGCTTTCCAGAAGGGACTGTTCTATCATTTAATTGGTCTTGTCTACTTGACTTCGTTAGCTCGGTCTGCCTGGCTCATGTTTTTAATTTATCAGAATTCACCGGTTTCTCAATGGCACTAATAATACCGACTTCATTAGGCTGCTTATCGTAGAGACGCTACTATCAGGAGGGGAGGAGAAAGGGGAGGAGAAGCAAGAGGAGGAGAAAGAAGGAAAGGAGGAGGAAAAAGAAGAGGAGGAAGAGGAGGAGCAGGATAAGAAAGTCATGTCTTAGGTTTCTTGCTTAGCACTTTTTAAAGATTTCTGAAGTGCTTATTTTTCATCCTCACAGCACTGCTACAAGGGAAGAAAAATCAGGCATTATTTTATAGAAGAGGAAACTGAGGCCCATAGAGGTGACATGACTTGCCCTAGGTCATACAGAAGGCCAGTGGCGGTGATGGGGCTAGAATCCGGATCTCCTGCACCCAGGGGTACAGAGGTACTCCCTCTGATTGACCAGCCGCTGAGGCCTAGAGAAAGGGAAAGGGGGAGAGAATCAGAGGAAGAACAGGTGGGTGGAGAAAGCGGACGCATCCCAGGTTAGGAAAACACTGAATCTTCCTGGACTGAAGTGTAAAACTCCCTTCAGAGGAGATGCATCATCTTCAAGGAATCCGAGTAGGCACAGAGTCTTGCGCTTCCCTGACAAAGGAGACCGAGAACTCGGGCTCCAGACCGAGCCCGCTGGCTTCTCTCAGTGGAAAAATACCGAGTAGCGTTGATAGAGCTGTACTCCTTGTGTGCAGTTTAGGAGAGTACACAGAGGTAGAAGGCGTGATTTCTGAAAAATCGCTACTTCGACATCAAGCTCCCCAGAATCCAAGGTTAATAATTACATGATTATGGTATTTATTAAACACTTACTATGTATCAAGTACTCTGCTAAACGCTAAGGTAGATACAAGATGGTCATATCAGATCCAGCCCCTTTCCCACCCCAGGCTCACGATCAATGATAGAGATGAAGAAGCAAGCACAGAGAGGTGAAATGACTTGCTCAGGGTTCCACAGCAGGGACAAAACAGAACTGTACTCTCTCAAGTGCTTAATACAGTGCCCTTCAAACAGTAAATGCTCACTACATACCATTGATGATGATGGTGATGATGATGATATTTAAGCCCCGACTCCAGATTCCTGGCCCCCAGGTCTTTTTACTAGGCCACTCTCCCTCTCTGACTCCCATGCTGCCACCTTTGTTTCTGTAGTTTACCTGTATGGTGCATCAGACTGGAGGAGAGGAGGTCACTGCATCCATCCCCCTGCCCGTAAAGTGGCTAAATTCTACAGCCGGTTTTAAGAGGGATTCCCTAGCCTTGATTATGTTGAAAAGTGCTCCCTGTTGTTTAGCCCAATCCCTCTTACTGTAGCTCCAGTAAACCCCACTCTTTGTCTCTCTCACTGCTCAGATAAGAAAGGGTACATTCCAAGGTAGTGTAAGGGAGAATGAAGTGGTTTGGTCCAGTGTACAATAATAATATAATAACAATCATTCTCGTATTTGTTAAGTGCTTATTATGTGCCGGGCACTGTACTAAGTGCTGGGGTAGATACAAAATTAACGGGTCAGACCCAGTCCCTGTCCCATGTGGGGTTCACAGATTCATCCCCATTTTTCAGATAACTGAGGCACAGATAAGTTAAGTGACTTGCCCAAGGTCATCCAGCAGATAAGTGGCAGAGCCAGGATTAAAACCCAGGTTCTCTGGCTTCCAGGCCCATGCTCTTTTCACTAGACTACACTGGTTCTTTACAAATGGGAGGGACTAGTTACTATCACTACGATTACTGCTGGTAGTATTATCTTGATTACTACTAGTACTAGAAATAGCATTTATTAAGCACTTACTATTCACTCATTCATTCATTCAATAGTATTTATTGAGCGCTTACTGTGTGCAGAGCACTGTACTAAGCGCTTGGGAAGTACAAGTTGGCAACATATAGAGAAGGTCCCTACCCAACAGCGGGCTCAGAGCCTATAAGGGGAGACAGACAACAAAATAAAACATATTAACAAAATAAAATAAATAGAATAAACATGTACAGGTACAATAGATGAATAAATAGAGTACTAAATATGTACAAACATAAATACATGTATATATATATATATATAGGTGCTGTGGGGAGGGGAAGGAGGTAAGGTGGAGGGGATGGGGAGGGGGAGGAAGCACTGGGAAATAGTACACAAGAGGGAATTGGGCACAGATCCTGTCCCTTGAGAGGCTCACAATCTATGAATAAAGATAGGGAGAGTACCTGAGACACACAGTGAGAGCAATGAAATAATAAAACGTTGACAGCATACGAGACAAGGACAAATACACAAAATACAAAATAAAAACAAAAGTCATTAGGGAGTTGTGACTGGAGGAGCAGAATTTCAGGTTCTCTGTGATTTGGAGTTCATGACATACCCGAAGTCACAGCAATGGCTACCACAGTCACTAGCCTTCCCAAGGATTAAGGAAGTCTCATGCTGCAGATGTTGGGGAGAACAGTAGAAAGTGTTGTTATCCTGTCCCTATTCTCTGATCATGGCTCTTCTTACATTTTCAAGAAAATGATAAGCCATTCCTCCTCAGTTCTAGGGATGCTGTTCATGAATGATAAGAGAAACAGCGTTTTCTCGTGGATAAAGCATGGGCCCGGGAGTCAGAAGGAGCTGGATTCTCATCCTTACTCTGCCACTCACCGCTTTGTGATTTTGGGCAAGTCACTTCACTTCTCTGGGTCTCAGTTATCTCATTTGTAAAATGGACATTAAGACTGTAAGCTCCATGTGGGAAAGGGACTGTGTTCAACCCAGTTTGGTTGTAATAATAATAATAATAATGGTAATCGTTAAGTACTTACTATGTGATAGGCACGGTACCAAGTGCTGGAGTGGAGTCAAGCATATCGGTTTGGACACTGTTCCCATCCCACATGGGGCTCACAGTCTCAATACCCATTTTACAGATTCGTTCATTCATTCAATCGTATTTATTGAGTGCTTACTGTGTGCAGAGCACTGTACTAAGCGCTTGTGAGGTACAAATCAGCAACATATAGAGACGGTCCCTGCCCAACCATGGCCTCACGTTCTAAAATATGGGCTCACAGTCTGATGAGGTAACTGAGGCCCGAGAAGTGAAGTGATTTCACAGAGCAGACAAATGGCAGAGCCGGAGTTAGAATCCACGACCTTTTGACTCCCAGACCCGTGCTGTATCCACTAGGCCATGCTGCTTTTTACTGCAGTGCTTAGTACAGTGCCTGGAACATAGTAAACACTTAACAAATGCTATTATCATTGTTGTTATTATTATTATTATTAATAGTAATAACAATGAGGTGGATCTTCATTAGCTCTTATGCCTGGAAGAGTTAATATAGAAAGTCCAAGCCCTTCTCTTTGCCTACAGTTTTGTTGGGTACCTGATACATTCTGTATAGCTTTTTCAGGTCTGAACTCTACTAATTTCTACTGTCACTTTCGATTTTCCTGGCTAGCTTCCCCTTCACTCCCTATCCCAGGAACACAATACCAGCTGGAGCAGCGGGTCCACTGTCCCTTTCTTCTCTCAGATGGTCTTGCTCTTTCTCTCAGGCCTCAGTAATTGGACTGAGCTGCCCCGGCAACTGTCATCCACTGCAGGCAATGGTAGCTTGGAGCAGAGGCTTGCCAACAGGCAACTAGACTACTACTATTATAATTACTAGTAACAATAATAACTATACTATTAGTAGTAATGATAATAATAGCTATCTAGTACTAGTAGAAGCAGCAGCAGCAGCAGTAGTAGTAGTAGTAGTAATAATAATAGTAGTAGTAGTAGTAGTAGTAGTAGTAGTAGTAGTAGTAGTAGTAGTCGTAGAACTACAGCATGGCTTAGTGGAAAGATCCCGGGCTTGGAAGTCAGAGGTCATGGGTTCTAATCCCAGCTCTGCAACTTGTCTGCTATGTGACTTTGGGCAAGTCACTTAACTTCTCTGTGCCTCAGTTACCTCACCTGGAAAATGGGGATTAAGATTGTGAGCCCCACGTGGGACAACCTAATCACCTTGTATCCCCCCCCAACGCTTAGAACAGTGTTTCACACATAGTAAGTGCTTAACAAATACCATTATTATTATTAATCATATTAGTAGTAGTGGTAGTAGTAGTAATAGCAGTAGCACTGATGAGAAACAGTATGGCCTGATTGATAGGGCACAGGCCTGGGAGTCAGAAGGACATGGGTTCTAATCCCGACTCCACCGCCTGCCTCCTGTGTAACCTTGGGCAAGTCACTTCACTTCTCTGGACCTCAGTTACATCTTCTGTAAAATGGAGATTAAGACTTTGAGCTCCAGGTGGGACCTGTGCTATGTCCAACCTGATTATCCTGCACCTATCCCAGTGCTTAGTACAATGCCTGGTACTTAGAAAACACTTACCAAATACCGTTTTCATCATACTAGTGCTATTACTACTTCTGCCGCCAAATTAATATCGTCTTTGCTTCTCAGCAAACCTCCAGGATGGGCACTGAGGGAGAAACCAACCGGTCGGTGGGAACCTACATCATCGTCGTGGGATTTAAGATCAGTCCAGAACTCCAGATCTTCCTCTTCCTAGCTTTGCTGGTGGCCTACTGTCTGGTGCTGGTGGGGAAAGTTGGGATGATAGCTGTGATCCAAGGGGAAACCCGGGTCCATAACCCTATGTACTTCTTCCTCCAGAACCTGTCCTTCACTGACCTCTCTCTGCCATCACCCACAAGGTACTGGCCAGCTTCTGGAAACAGGGTAAGTCCATTTCCTTAGCTGGCTGTGCTGCCCAGTTCTTCCTGTTCACTTCCTTCATTTTGACCGAGGGCTTTGTCCTGACGGCCATGGCTTATGATAGACTGGTCCCTATCTGCTCGCCACTCCTCTACTCCTCCCGCATGTCTCGGTCCCTCTGCATCCGGCTAGTGGCTGGCTCGTAAGACTATGGTTGTATCGGCTCCACTCTCCAGTCTACCATGACATTCTCTGTGACTTTCTGCCCCTCATGGGTCATCAAACACTTTTACTGCGATGTCCAGCTACTCCGCCGGATCACATGCTCCGACACTTCCATCTAGGAGGCCATGTCCTTTGTTCTGTCTGCAGTCATCATCCTGCCCACTGTCCTGGTTATCCTGGGCTCTTACATCTGCACTGGCTCTGCCATCCTGAAGATCAACTCCCCTGAGGTGCGCAAGAAGGCTCTCTCCACCTGTGGCTCTCATCTGGGCGTCGTGAGCCTCCTCTGTGGAACCATGTCTTTCATTTACCTCACCCCATCCTCATCCCTTGAGTGTCGCAAGGCCGCTGCCATGTGCTACACCCTCATCACCCCCATGCTGAACCCCATGATTTATTCTCTGAGGAACAAAGATGCCAAGGAGGCCCTGAGAAGGATCCTGGGAAAAAATGGCTTCTTTCTGAAACTCCCCCCCACCCCCAGTAATAGTGGTAATAATAATAACAATTATGGTACTTGTTAAGTGCTTACTATGTGCCAAGCACTGTTCTAAGCACTACGTTAGAGACAAATCAATCTGGTTGTACACAGTTCCTGCCCCACATGGGGCTCACTCATAATCTCCATTTTACAGATGAGGTAAGTGAGGTCCAGAGAAATAAGGTGATTTGCCCAAAATCTCACAACAGACATGTGGGAGAGCCGGGATTAGAACCCAGGATCTTCTGACTCCTAGACCCGTATTGTATTCACTAAACCACACCAGTAGTATTTACTGAGCACCCCCTGGTTTTGGTGCACTGCACTGAGCTCTCAGGAAATACAGAATTTAAAATTCCTCTGCCCACAAGGAATTAGTACTCTAAACATATAGCCTACTGGAGGAGGAGTAGAATTACTATTTTTGAACATCCGTGGTGCCCTGCTTTTTATTGCTGTTGACCCCTTAACCATGCCCTCTTCCTAACCTGGAACTTCCTACTTCAGAACTGGCAGTCCACAGCTAATCACATCTCCCCCAGGAGAACGTCCCTGATTAGTCTGAAATCTCCCCACCCTATTTTCCCCCACTTTCTACCCCATCATTTCTTGGGTACTCACGCCTGATCCCTTTGCACTTATGTCCTAATCTTTAAACTCTATTTCTTCCCAACCACCTGTGATTTACATATGTATCTGTCTTCTCCACTAGATTGTAAATTCTTTCAAGGCAGGGATCGTGTCTCTATTGTACTCTTCCAAGTGATTAGTACAGTGCTCTGTACAGGGTAAGTGTTTTGTAAATTCTACTGATTGACCCCAAGTGTTTGAGAGGTACAGAATAAATGAATGGCACAATCCATGTCCACAAGGAGCTCAGATTAAAATGAATGATGCAGACATATAAATATTCACAATTAGAGTGGTCAAAATTAATCACTGAATATATACATTAGTGTCCGCTCCTTTTCTCCTAACTGCCAGGCCTCCTCCACTGGGATCCTCATCCTCGACTCCGCTCTCTCATTCACCCCTCACATCCAAGCTGTCACCAAAACCTGCCGGTCTCAGCTCCGCAACATTGCCAAGATCCGCCCTTTCTTCTCCATCCAAACTGCTACCCTGCTCGTTCAAGCTCTCATCCTATCCCGTCTGGACTATTGCATCAGCCTTCTCTCTGATCTCCCATCCTCGTGTCTCTCCCCACTTCAATCCATACTTCATGCTGCTGCCCGGATTCTTTTCGTCCAGAAACGCTCTGGGCATATTACTCCCCTCCTCAAAAATCTCCAGTGGCTACCGATCAATCTGCGCATCAGGCAGAAACTCCTCACCCTGGGCTTCAAGGCTCTCCATCACCTCGCCCCCTCCTACCTCACCTCCCTTCTCTCCTTCTACAGCCCACCCCGCACCCTCCGCTCCTCTGCCGCTAATCTCCTCACCGTACTTCGTTCTCGCCTGTCCCGCCGTCGACCCCCGGCCCACGTCATCCCCCGGGCCTGGCATGCCCTCCCTCTGCCCATCCGCCAAGCTAGCTCTCTTCCTCCCTTCAAGGCCCTACTGAGAGCTCACCTCCTCCAGGAGGTCTTCCCAGACTGAGCCCCTTCCTTCCTCTCCCCCTCGTCCCCCTCTCCATCCCCCCATCTTACCTCCTTCCCTTCCCCACAGCACCTGTATATATGTATATATGTTTGTACATATTTATTACTCTATTTATTTATTTATTTTACTTGTACATATCTTTTCTATTCATTTTATTTCGTTAGTATGTTTGGTTTTGTTCTCTGTCTCCCCCTTATAGACTGTGAGCCCACTGTTGGGTAGGGACTTTCTCTATATGTTGCCAACATGTACTTCCCAAGCGCTTAGTACAGTGCTCTGCACACAGTAAGCGCTCAATAAATGCGATTGATTGATTGATTGATCCTCTTTTCTGGCAATGCCTGTGTTCTTACTGTACGACCTTCTGCAAGTCTTTTTGCCACGGTGAACTTCAGTTCTCCTCAGGGCTCTATCCAGGAAGTACGTGTAGCACACGGTCCCCACAGCACCAGAACAGGGTTAGGTAGGAGCTAGGGAGGTGATGGGAAAGAATTTAGGTAGTTCACACAAAACAATTTCAATTCATTTAGCAAAGTTATTAGCAAGATCATTAGTGGCAAGAGGAGTTGGGAGCACAAGGAGTTGAAGGAGAAAGCTAAAAGTCAGGAATAGGTGGTTCTTGGGTTTCTTGAGCAGTGAAGTGGGGGAGAATTTGAGATGGATGAGGTCCATCCAAGAAAATTTATAAGTTAACAAAATAACAAAAATAAAATATTTATTTTACACTTACTATGGGACAAGCACTGCGCTAAGCGCTGAGGTAGGTACATGTTAATTGGGTCAGATATAGTGGTGGTTCCACATGGTTTCACAGTCTAGGTAGGAGGGAGAACCATCATTGAATCCCTATTTCACAAACGAAGAAGCTGAGGCATCGTGATGTTTTAGAAAACGTGATCTGGACAGCAGAGGGAAGCGTGAGCAAGGGAGAGGAGCGGCTAGTGACAGAGAGGTTTGCGAGGACCAGGAATTAGTCCTGGGATATGACAAACATCTGGACCAGCATGGTGGTATTTGCTGAGCATCACTGGGAACAGCACACAGAAGTAAACTTCTGTGGAGGAGGAATCGACTCTCCCTCTGCTACTCACCCTGCTATTGTCTTTAGCAGATTTTAGGGTTTGCAGTGCGGTTTAGAAGTCCAGTTCAGATCACTCAGCCCACATACCCCAGATGTATTCGTGCAGTGAAAGACTCCATATCAGCTTCTTAAGTCTGTCTCACCCCTCACACCCAAGCTGTCACCAAAACCTGCCGGTCTCAGCTCCGCAACATTGCCAAGATCCGCCCTTTCCTCTCCATCCGTACCGCTACCCTGCTCATTCAAGCTCTCATCCTATCCCGTCTGGACTACTGCACCAGCCTTCTCTCTGATCTCCCATCCTCGTGTCTCTCTCTACTTCAATCCATACTTCATGCTGCTGCCCGGATTATCTTTGTCCAGAAACGCTCTGGGCATATTACTCCCCTCCTCAAAAATCTCCAGTGGCTACCGATCAATCTGCGCATCAGGCAGAAACTCCTCACCCTGGGCTTCAAGGCTCTCCATCACCTCGCCCCCTCCTACCTCACCTCCCTTCTCTCCTTCTACAGCCCACCCCGCAACCTCCTCTCCTCCACCGCTAATCTCCTCACCCTACCTCGTTCTCGCCTGTCCCGCCATCGCCCCCGGCCCACGTCATCCCCCGGTCCTGGAATGCCCTCCCTCTGCCCATCCGCCAAGCTAGCTCTCTTCCTCCCTTCAAGGCCCTGCTGAGAGCTCACCTCTTCCAGGAGGCCTTCCCAGACTGAGCCCCTTCCTTCCTTTCCCCCTCGTCCCCCTCTCCATTCCCCCATCTTACCTCCTTCCCTTCCCCACAGCACCTGTATATATGTATATATGTTTGTACATATTTATTACTCTATTTATTTATTTATTTATTTATTCATTTTACTTGTACATATCTATCCTATTTATTTTATTTTGTTAGTATGTTTGGTTTTGTTCTCTGTCTCCCCCTTTTAGACTGTGAGCCCACTGTTGGGTAGGGACTGCCTCTATATGTTGCCAATTTGTTCTTCCCAAGCGGTTAGTATAGTGCTCTGCACATAGTAAGTGCTCAATAAATACGATTGATGATGATGATGATGATGAAGTAAACGTTGGGAAAGTACAGTAGATCTACAAGACAGGTTTCCTTCCCGCAAGGAACTTCCACTCTACTGAAAACAAACAAACAAAAAAACCCCAAAACGTTATCAAGCAGGTAATCAGAATAAGTTAACTGAACAATCGATTATATTTATATATGCATATGTGCCGAGGGAGAGAGTAAAACACTCAATATGTAAGCACCCTCTGGTGGGGGTGGTATCTGGGGACAAGTGGGATCCTGAGTAGAAAATTGGCAAAAATACATCACCTAAGAGCATGACTTGGTTACAGAAACCCATGAACCTAAAACACCTAAAGCCCTAAGACGTTCCGTACTTAGGTTCACCGTCTACCTATGGAAGATCTCTCATTCATATCTAAAGGGGGAGTGACTGTGATCAAGAATTTGTGTAATATATGGATGGGCAGTCAGTAAGGTGTTACTAGGGAGAAACTGAGGGTGTCAGGTGGTCAGCCCCTCAACATCAATCTATGAAAACTATTAAATGTATGCCTACTGCTTGCACAGTCGTACACTAAGTCCTAGAGAGAGCAGAATAGTGGGAAAAGACAGGCTCTCTGCCCTGAAACAGCTTGCACTCCAAACATTAAGATGAAATACCATCCAGGACATTCATATACCCATCTCTCCATATTGTCCTGTTTCCACTGACAGACATGGAGTTCTGGGCTGGGTCGATCAATGGTCTGACCCACTACCTTCCATTTTTGTGGATCCCTCCATACTGGGATTTGACATCTGGTTGTCCAGCAGGATTCTCACTTCCTGTGGAAAATGTTTACGTTTCCTACCACATCCCTTAAGACCTGCTTGACGTGCTGTTTCCACAGGGTGTAGATGAAGGAGTTGAGCAAAGGAACCTCGGAGGTGTGGAGTAAGGCCACCCTCTTATTCTAAGCCTTCCTTGGGGAACGTATTGACATACATGAAGATGCAGCTGCTGTATGAGCTGCAGTGCAAAAGCAGTGTGGCTCAGTGGAAAAGAGCACGGGCTTTAGAGTCAGAGGTCATGGGTTCAAATCCCGGATCTGCCAATTGTCAGCTGTGTGACTTTGGGCAAGTCACTTAACTTCTCTGGGCCTCAGTTCCCTCATATGTAAAATAGGGATTAAGACTTTGAGCCCCCCATGGGACAACCTGATCACCTTGTAACCTCCCCAGTGCTTAGAACAGTGCTTTGCACATAGTAAGCACTTAACAAATACCATTATTATTATCATTATTAGGAGATGGAGACCACTACCATGTGGGAGGAGCAGGTGGAAAGGGCCTTTTTCCTCTGCTGGGCAGAGGAAAGTTTCAGGATGGTACGGACAGTGGCCGTGTAGGGCACAGTCACTAGCGCCAAGGTGATCAGGAGTGTCACCACTGCCAAGACAAGGACTATCACCTCTATGGCCTGGGTGTCCGAGCAGGTCAGCTGTAGTAATATTATGCAGTCACAGCAGTAATGGTTGATTACGTTGGGGCCACAGAAAGTTAGCTGGCTGATCATGATGTTTGACACTAAAACAGTAAGCCAGCCAGACACCCAGGAACCGAGAACCAGCAGGATGTAGACGCTGCCACTCATGACGGTTGTGTAGTGCAGGGGCCGGCAGATGGCGACATAACGGACTTAGGACATGGCAGCCAAGAGGAAGAACTCTGTCGCCCCCAGCAAGATGGCGAAGATCTGTACAAAACAGGCGTCAAAGCTAACGGTCTTGTTCCCAGTTCCGATGCTGCTTTTCTGGGGACAAGGAGAGACGTGAAAGAGATCTCCAGGAAGGAGGAATTGCAAAGGAAGAAGTACACGGGGGTGTGGGGCCAGGAGTCCACAACCCAGTCCAGTTCCTATGCTGCATTTCTGGGGACAAAGATAGACATGAAGGAGACCTGCAGGAAGGAGAAACTGCACAGGAAGAATTACATGGAGGTGTGAGGCGGGAGTCCAGCAGGATGAGGGTAATGATGGCCAGGTTCCCAGCGACGCTCAGCCCATAAGTGGCAAACAGAAAAAGGAAAAGCAGAGCCTGAAACTCTGGATCGTCCGACAATCTGAGGAGAATGAACTCTGTCACTATTGTTCGGTTTCTCATCATTGACTCCTGCGGGAACTGAAAGAGTAGGGAGAATGTAGGTGGAAGAATAATTGGAAAACTAATCACTCGATCATTCTCACAGTACATCGGTCATATTTACTGAGATCCTATTGTGTGTGAAGCACTATGTTGAGCACTGGGAAGAATACAGTAAAGTTAGAACATATGATCCCTGTTCTCTCATGATGCCCATGTCTCTCCCATCCTAAAAAAACCCTCTCTTGACCTCACCTTACCTTCTAGTTATCGTCCCATATCCCTCCTACCATTCCTTTCCAAACTCCTTGAACGAGTTGTCTACACGCGCTGCCTAGAATTCCTCAACAACAACTCTCTCCTCGACCCCCTCCAGCCTGGCTTCCGTCTCCTTCATTCCACGGAAACTGCCCTATCAAAGGTCACCAATGACCTCTTGCTTGCCAAATCCAACGGCTCATACTCTGTCCTAGTCCTCCTCGACCTCTCAGCTGCCTTTGACACTGTGGACCACCCCCTTCTCCTCAACACGCTATCTGACCTTGGCTTCACAGACTCCGTCCACTCCTGGTTCTCCTCTTATCTCTCCGGGCGTTCTTTCTCGTCTCTTTTGCAGGCTCTTCCTCCCCCTCCCATCCTCTTACTGTGGGGTTCCCCAAGGTTCAGTGCTTGGTCCCCTTCTGTTCTCAATCTACACGCACTCCCTTGGTGACCTCATTCGCTCCCACGGCTTCAACTATCATCTCTACGCTGATGACACCCAGATCTACATCTCTGCCCCTGCTCTCTCCCCCTCTCTCCAGGCTCGCATCTCCTCCTGCCTTCAGGACATCTCCATCTGGATGTCTGCCCGCCACCTAAAGCTCAACATGTCGAAGACTGAACTCCTTCTCTTCCCTCCCAAACCTTGCCCTCTCCCTGACTTCCCCATCTCTGTTGACGGCACTACCATCCTTCCCGTCTCACAAGCCCGCAACCCTGGTGTCATCCTCCACTCCGCTCTCTCATTCACCCCTCACATCCAAGCCGTCACCAAAACCTGCCGGTCTCAGCTCCGCAACATTGCCAAGATGCGCCCTTTCTTCTCCATCCCAACCGCTACCCTGCTCATTCAAGCTCTCCTCCTATCCCGTCTGGACTACTGCATCAGCCTTCTCTCTGATCTCCCATCCTCGTGTCTCTCTCCACTTCAATCCATACTTCATGCTGCTGCCCGGATTATCTTTGTCCAGAAACGCTATGGGCACATTACTCCCCTCCTCAAAAATCTCCAGTGGCTACCGATCAATCTGCGCATCAGGCAGAAACTCCTCACCCTGGGCTTCAAGGCTCTCCATCACCTCGCCCCCTCCTACCTCACCTCCCTTCTCTCCTTCTACAGCCCACCCCGCACCCTCCGCTCCTCTGCCGCTAATCTCCTCACCGTACTTCGTTCTCGCCTGTCCCGCCGTCGACCCCCGGCCCACGTCATCCCCCGGGCCTGGCATGCCCTCCCTCTGCCCATCCGCCAAGCTAGCTCTCTTCCTCCCTTCAAGGCCCTACTGAGAGCTCACCTCCTCCAGGAGGCCTTCCCAGACTGAGCCCCTTCCTTCCTCTCCCCCTCGTCCCCCTCTCCATCCCCCCATCTTACCTCCTTCCCTTCCCCACAGCACCTGTATATATGTATATATGTTTGTACATATTTATTACTCTATTTATTTATTTATTTTACTTGTACATGTCTTTTCTATTCATTTTATTTCGTTAGTATGTTTGGTTTTGTTCTCTGTCTCCCCCTTCTAGACTGTGAGCCCACTGTTGGGTAGGGACTTTCTCTATATGTTTCCAACTTGTACTTCCCAAGCGCTTAGTACAGTGCTCTGCACACAGTAAGCGCTCAATAAATACGATTGATTGATTGATTGATTGATTCTCCTTTGAAGTCTAGATGGGGATCCAGACTCTGGCAAGATTTACAAAAATCAATCAGTCATATTGATTAAGGTCCTAATGTGTGTAGAACAAAATGCCAAGCACTCGGAGAGTATGATAGAATTATATATATGATCCCTGCCTTCCAGGAATTTACAGTCTCTCCTGGGAGACAGACACAAAAATCAATTACTAATGTCCAACGTGATTATCTTGTATCTGCTCTAGCATTTAGAGCAGTGCTTGACAACTAGTAAATGCTTAACAAATGCTATTATTATTATTATTACTAGGAGGAAACGGTAGAGTGTAAAGGTCTGTACATAGGTGCTACAGGGAATGGGGAGGGGTGAGCTCCCACGTCTATAGTTGGAAAGAGAGGGCTGAAAAATGGCAGCTGGACAGGGCCAAAGGAAAACTTCTTTTATGGAATTATGAAAAGGGGGATAATGTCTTCATCCGTCTACCTTGACTCTTCATTCCTTTAAATATTTTATTCTCTGGTCTTCATCTTCTGGGTTCCCTTGTGCCTATTAGCTCTGTTGGCTCTCATAAAGCCACTCCTACTTTCCAAATCTTCATTCATGTCAAAACCTTTCTCTAAAAACGATTCCATTTACTTTTAAACCAGGAATAATAATCTTCTGCTTTTCATTACTCTTTGGAGCATTCCCGTCTACTGTGGATTCTCATCTCAGTCTCACCTTCTCCCTGAGACTTGTTCTCCTCTTGGACTCCCTCTCTCTTCATTCCAGTCTTTCCACAGCTGTCCCCATCAAAAAAGCTTTTCTGAAATCCTAATTCCTTCATGAGCCCCACCCTGATTCGTTTTCCTTCTCTCTAGATCACATCTTCCCAACTACAACAACAGGCCTCCTGCACCAACTACACACTTCTCTACATGTTGACTTATATAACCTATTCTTTCAGCATCACCTTTATGAGAACAAGCACTTTTTTCTTTCTCTTTTTCTATCAGAAAACTCTTTGTTATTTCTTTCGGTGTCTGCTTCTTCCAGGTGACTATAAGCTCATGGAGGGCAGAAATAATTCCTGCTAACTCTAATGCACACTCTCAGGTTCTAAGTACAGTGCTCTGCACAGAGTAGACCATAGGCTCCTGGGTCTGGGTCTGGGTCTACCAATTCTAGTGTACTGTACTCTCCCAAGCTCTAGGTTCAGTGCTCCACACATAGTAAGCACTCAATAATTACAATTGTTTGATTGGTTGAAGTCTTTCCCCTTCCGGTCTTCATCCCCTCCACCCCCTGTCCCTAAACGTTTGACTCCTATTCCTTCCCACAGTGTCTCGAAGAAGTTACAGGAAAAGATGACACTTGGTGGGAGAGGGAGGAGTTTTTCACACCCAAATACATTCCAGCATTCTGAAAAAAAGAATTTCATTTATATGTTCCCACTCAGGATTTTTCATACACACATCATCTCAAAATCAATCTGACCATAGAATTTACTGTGATAATTCAGGAGGCATTCAACAGAGCTGGGATTTCAGCAAACTATCACACCAGAAGGCAGATGTCTCTTTGAGAAACTAAGTTACTTCAGTCTTTCCCGAAGGAGTGGGAACAGTTACAGGGTGTTCGTATTTAAGGGATAGCATCTGCAAGAAACCCGTATGGAGGAGGAGAGAGGTCTCAAGGAACCCCAAAATATTAATTACAGCACTTAGTAAGTGCATAATATGTTCTAAGAGCTGCAGTGGATGCATGATTAACAGATCAGGCAGAGTCCCTCTCGCACACGAAGCTCACAATCTAATTCCCGTCCTTGCTAGCCCTTCCTACAGTTTCTATTCAGTCTGACTCAACCCTTCGAGAAGACCTCAGGGGCCAGTTAGTGCTGCCCCCATCTCCCAAGAAGTGCTGTTTTTCATGGTGGGAGAGAATCCGCCCTAGGAAGAGATGAAAAGTCGAAGATTCATCAGCTAGTTTATGTTGTAGAGGGTCTCTCTCTCTCCTCTAACATCCACCCTCTACCTCGCTCTCCCTGCATCGGAGCTGAACTGCTTTTTTTTCATCCTCCTGGAGCTTGAGGGGCATTCTAGTTTGTAACCATTTCCAGCCTCCAGAAAGAGCCGTTAGGGCACCCCGACCGGATGGGGACAGGGAAAATGGCCGAAAAGCTTCCCATCCAACTCTCTAGGAAAGAGTCAGTGGAGGCAAGCTCTGCGGCCAGCCATCCATTACGGACCTTGCGCGCCCTCTGTTGTCCTCGCAGATGACTGACTTGCAGCGGTGAGGGATTTTGGTCTGGGGCGAAGTGATTCATAGAATCATAGTTTCCCCGAGCTATCTTCTAGCCTAGTCCCCTGCTCCCAGGCAGTGCCACACTTACCACATCTCCCCTGTTTTAAACCCAGCCCTCACGGCCTGGACGGTCTCTCTGCAGCCTATCAGAATCTAGCAGCAGCTGCTGCTGCTATTTCTGTCTGGGAGTCCCAGTGTTCAATACGACTACTGCTACGACTACTTCTACGACTACTACTACTACTACTACTACTACTACTACTACTACTACTACTACTACTAAAATAATTGCGTAGTATGGCTTACTGGAAAAAACTGACCTGGGTGTCAGAGGATCTGAGTTCTTATCCTGCCTCTGTCACTTTCCTGCTATATGACCTTGGGCAAGACACTTAACCTCTCTGTGCCTCAGTTCTTTCCTCTGTAAAATGGGGAATCAACCTCTGGTCTCCCTTCAACTTAAACTGCAAACCCCATGTGGGATATGATGATTTTGTATCTACCCCAGTACTTAAAAAGTGCATCACACATCACAAGCGCTTACCATTATTATCTTTATTAATATTATTATTATTATTAATACTGAGCAGCGTGGCTCAGTGGAAAGAGCACGGCCTTGGGAGTCAGAGGTCAGGGGTTCAAATCCCGGCTCCACCACTTGTCAGCTGTGTGACTTTGGGCAAGTCACTTAACTTCTCTGTGCTTCAGTTACCTCATCTGTAAAATGGGGAATAAGACTGTGAACCCCCCGTGGGACAACCTGATCACCTTATAACCTCCCCAGCGCTTAGAACAGTGGTTTGCACATAGTAAGCGCTTAATAGATGCCATCATTATTATTAGCCAAATATATTGCTAAGTGCTGGGGGTAAATGTAGGATTATCAGACGGGACAGAGTCCCTGACCCAAGCGGGGCTCATTGTCTGAGGGTCATTAACTCTTGGAGAACCTCATCCATCCAGGACCACCCCCACACCACCCCCTTAGACTTCTCATCTCAAGACTAAACAGCCGAGCACCCTAAGGCTTTATGAGAAGAGACTACTCTATCATTTTATTAGTCTTCTCTGCTGGAATTTGTTAGCTTGATCTGCCTGGCTCATGTTTTCAATTTATCAGATTTCACAGCTTTCTCAATGACACTAACCGTACCAACTTTTCTGGATGTTTACCTTAGGAGAGCTGCTGTCAGGAGGAGAAAAGAAGGAGAACGAAAAGGAGGAGGTCAAGGGAGCGGAGGAAAAGGGAAGAGAGGAGAAAGAAGGGATAGTAGTGTCTTATTTTTTGTTTAGCATTATAATAAAATTTCCAAAGTACTTTCACCACGTTCACATCCTTTGCAGTAATTAATAATAATAATATCATTTATTATGCGCTTACTATGTGTAAAGCACTGTTCTAGGGGCTGGGGAGGTTATAAGGTGATCAGGTTGTCCCACGGGGTGCTCACAGTTTTCATCCCCATTTTACAGATGAGGTAACTGAGGCCCAGAGAAGTTAAGTGACTTGCCCAAAGTCACACAGCTGACAATTGGCAGAGCTGGGATTTGAACCCATGACCTCTGACTCCAAAGCCTGTGCTCTTTCCAAGGGGCCATGCTGCTTCTCTATTGCTTCTCTATTAAGTGATCACTATGCCCAGAAAACTACAGTGGATAAATGCTTAACATACTGCACATAGTCCCCCTCTCACACAGAGATCACAATGTACCTAATCTTTGACAGGGGAGGAAACTGATTTGGGGGAGGTGAAATGACTTCTGCAAGTTCGCCCAGCAGGGCAGTGGCAGAGTAGGACTCAAACTCTGGTCTACTGATTTCCTAATGTGCAGCGAAATCAAACTCTTCTTTGGGACTATAACCCTTCCCTCCTCACTCAGAACGCTTGCCCATCAGATCCTTCTCGTTCTGCATCTTCAGGCAAACTGGGCATCGCTGAAAGGCATTGCTAAAGGTGTAAAGCGTGTGTTAGAAGTCTGTGGTGAGGTAAAAGGGTCCTGGGTCCTGGATAGAAGAGCTATGGTCTCTCTGGAAAATGCCCAGAGACAATGGCTGTATTCCAGGTGGCAGGAGAGCAGAGACCTGAAGGAGATGGGAGTATGAAGAACCTTAGCAGGACTAATGTCTTGTTGCCTCAATCTCCCCTACCTCACTCGGGGCCTACCTTTGTCCGCCCGTGCCTCTCGTCCCTGTTCCCCCTCTGCCTTTCGACCCTAGTTTCCCTTTATGTCCGATAACCGGGGGGGACAAGTGTAGGGAAGCAGAGGTACCGCTCTGCCTATGGGCCTGGTTCCCCGTTTCCCGGCCCTGGTCCCCCTCTGCCTCCTGGCCCTGGCTCCCCTGCACCGGCCAGCACTCGCTTCCCTCTACCTCCAGGCACTGGGACCCCTCTACCTCGCGACCTAGGTCCCCCTGCTTCTCGGACCTGGTCCACCCGTCCTCCCACTCAGATACCCCTCTGCTTCCGAGACCTGGTCCCCCCGTCTTCCGGACCGTGTACCCCTTTGCCTCGTGGCCCTGGTCCCCCTCTGCTTCCCCGCTCTGATCCCACTCTGCCACCCGGCCCTGGTTTCCCTCTGCCTCGCTGCCGTTGTCCCCTAGTTCCTTGGGGCCCCTCATCTGACTCCCAGAATTTGAGGGCTTATGTGGCCTAGGAAACATGGATTCATTTAGGCTGAAGGAAGTGAAATAGTTAGATAAAGTTTTTTGTCACCTGTTTAATCTTCAAATGAGATATATCCACATAGTGGATAGCTCACTACACACTGTGATAATAGCTCCCCAGACAATGTGCTGAGTGTGCTGTCACCAGAATGAAGTATGGACTGAAGTGGGGAGAGACAGAAAGCGTGGGACCAGGGCCAGGGCACAGAGGGTTACCTGGGCCAGAAGGCAAAGGGGGACCAGGGCCAGGACGTGGGAGTGGGGCAAGTGCAGGGAGCCAGAGGGGGACCGGTGCCTGGAGGCAGAGGGGAACCTAGGCAGGGGGACCAGACCTGGGAGGTAGAGGGGACTCAGGGCCAGGACAGAGAGAGGCCCAAGGGCCTGGAGGTAGAAGGAGACCAGGGCCGGGAGCCTGAGGGTACCAGCGCCAGGAGGCAGAGTGGTACCTGGACTGCGAGACGGGGTCCAGGCCTGGGAGGCTGAAGGGGACCTGGTGGAAGAGGCAGTGGGGTATCTTGGCCGGGAGGCAGAGGGAGACCAGGGCTGAGAGGCCTTGGGGACAAGGGCAGGGGGGCAGAGGGCGACCAGGACTGGAAGGCAGAGGGTTACCTGGGCTGGGAGACAGAGGGAACCAGTGCCAAGAGGAAGAGGGGTACCTGGGCCGAGGCACAGAGGGGGACTAGGGTGGGGAGGCAGAGGGGGACCTGGGTCGGGAGACTGGGGGACCAAGGCCGGAAGGAAGCGGGGACCAGGGCCGGGATGGAGAGAGACCCAAGGGCCTAGAGGTAGAAGGAGACCAGAGCCGGTAGTAGCAGAGAGACCAGGGCCAGTAGGCAGAGGGGAACCAGGGCTGGGCGGAAGGGGGGGGGCCAGGGCCAGGAGGCAGAAAGGTACCTGGGCCAGGAGACGGGATCAGGGCCAGGAAGTAGAGAGGACCCAGGGCCAGGAGGGAGAGAGACCCAAGGGCCTGGAGGTAGAAGGAGACAAGGGACGGGAGGCACAGAGTGACCAGGGCCATGAGGCAGAGGGTGACCAGGGCAGGGCGGCATAGGGGGACCAGGTCCAGGAGGCAGAGGGGTACCTGGGCTGGGAGAAAGGGGGACAACGGCAGCGAGGCAGAGGGAAACCAGGGCCGGGTGGCAGAGTGGGATCAGAGCGGGGAAGCAGAGGGGGACCAGGGCCACGAGGCAAAGGGGTACACGGTCCGGAAGACGGGGGGACCAGGTCTCGGAAGCAGAGGGGTATCTGAGTGGGAGGACGGGTGGACCAGGTCCGAGAAGCAGGGGGACCTAGGTCGCGAGGTAGAGGGGTCCCAGTGCCTGGAGGTAGAGGGAAACGAGTGCTGGCCGGTGCAGGGGAGCCAGGGCCAGGAGGCAGAGGGGGGACCAGGGCCGGGAAACGGGGAACCAGGCCCATAGGCAGAGCGGTACCTCTGCTTCCCTACACTTGTCCCCCCCGGTTATCGGACATAAAGGGAAACTCGGGCCGAAAGGCAGAGGGGGAACAGGGACGAGACGCACGGGCGGACAAAGGCAGGGTGGCAGATGGGGACCTGGGCTGGGAGGCAGAGGGTACCTGGGATGGGAGGCAAAGGGGGACCAGAACCAAGATGCTGGGGGGACAAGGGCAGGGAGGCAGAGGGGGGGACCAGGGCCAGGAGGCAGAGAGGGACCAGGGCGGAGAAGCGGGGGCCACAAGGGCAGGGAGGCCGAAGGGAACCAGGTTCGTCAGGCAGAGGGGTACCTGGGTCGGGAAACAGGGGGAACAGGGCCGGGACGCAGATGGGGACCAGGGCGGGTTGGCAGAGGGGGACAAGGGCCAGGAGGAAGAGAGGTACTTCGACGGGGAGAAGGGGACCAGTGCTGGGAGTTAGAGGAGACCTAGGGCCTGGAGACAGGAGGACCAGGGCTGAGCAGCAGAGGGGGACCAGGACCGAGAGGCAGGGGCGACCAGGTCATAGACGCAGAGGCTGACCAGTGCTGGGAGACAGAGGCGTACCTGGACTGGGAGGCAAAGGGGGACCAGGGCGGAGAAGTGAGGGCGACAAGGGTAGGGAGGCCAAAGGGGACCCAGGGCCGAGAGGTCGAGGGGGACCAGGGCCTCGAGGCAGATGACAGAAGCAGCCTGGTGCAGTGGAGAGAGTTCGGGCTTTGGAGACAGACGTCATGAGTTCAAATCCAGGCTCCACCAACTGTTAGCTGTGTGACTTTTGGCAAGTCACTTCACTTATCTGGGCCTCAGTTACTGCATCTGTAAAATGGGGATTAGGACTGTGAGCCCCCCCACCCCATGGGACAAACTGATCACCTTGTAACCTCCCCAGCGCTTTGTACAGTACTTTGCACATAGTAAGCGCTTAATAAATGCGATTATTAATATTATTATTATTATTATTATTATTATTATTATTATTATTATGGGGACTAGGGCGGGTTGGCATAGGGGGACCAGGGCCAGGAGGAAGAGGGGTATCTAGGCTGGGGGCAGGGAGACAAGGGCCGAGAAACAGAGGGGGATCAAGGCTGGGAGGTAGACGGGCACCAGGGCGGGTTGGCAGGGGGGAGAACAGGGCCAGGAAGAAGAGGAGGTGTACCTAGGCCGGGAGACAGGGGGACCAGGGCCGGGAGGTAGAGGAGACCCAGGTCCCGGACGAAGAATCGCCCAAGGGCCTGGAGGTAGAAGGAAACCAAGGCCGAGAGGCCCTGGGGTACCAGGAGGCGCAGAGGGACCAGGTCCAGAAGGCAGAGGGGGACCAGAGCATGGTGGCCGGGGGGACCATGGCCAGGAGGCAGACGGGTAACTGGACCGGGAGGCAAAGGGGCACCAAGGTCGAGAAGCGGGGAGGGCTAGGGCAGGAAGGCAGAGAGGTACCTGGGCCGGGAGGCGGGGGACCGGGGCAGGGAGGCGGAAGGGTCCATGGGCCAGGTGACGGGGACCAGGGCCGAGAGGCAGAGGTTGACTAGGGCCGGGAGGCAGATGGGGACCAGGGCCAGGAGGCAGACTGGTTCCTAGGCCATGAGACGGGGACCAGGGCCAGGAGGTAGAGGGGACCAGGGCCGTGATGGAGAGAGGGACCAGGAACTGGAGGTCGAGGGAGACCAGGGCCGGGAGGCACAGAGGGATCAGTGCTGGGAGGCAGACGGGGATCAGGGCAGGGAGGCAGAGGGGGACAAGGGCCAGGTAGTAGAGGGGTTCCTGGGCCGGGAGGCAGGGGGTGTCCAGGGCCGGGAGGCAAAGGGGGACCAGGACGGAGATGCGGGGGCGACAAGGGCAGGGAGGTAGAGGGGTATCAGGGCCATTAGGCAGAGGGATACCTGGGTTAAGAGACAGGAGGACCAGGGCTGAGAAGCAGAGGGGGTCCAGGGCCGAGAGGCAGGGGTTGACCTGGTCATAGACGCAAATGCGGACCAGGGTCGGGAGGCAGAGGGGTACCTGGGATGGGAGGCAAAGAGGGAACAGGGCGGAGAAGCGGGGGCGACAAGGGCAGGGGGGCAGACGGTGACCAGGGCCTGGAGGCTGAGCGGGGCCAGGGCTAGGAGGCAAAGGGGGACCTGGGACGTGAGGCAGGGGGACCAGGGACGAGAAGTCAGGGGGAGACTCAGGCCGGGAGGCAGATGGGGACCAGGGCCAGTAGGCAAAGGGGCCGGGAGACAGGAGGACCAGGGCCGGGAGGTAGAGGGGACCGTGGGTCGGGACGGAGACTCAACCAATGGCCTGGAGGTTGAGGAATACCAAGACCGGGTTGCCGTGGGGGACCAGGACCTGGAAGCACAGAGGGACCAGGGCCAGGAGGCAGAGGGGGACCAGGCCGGGATACCAAGGAGGGCAAGGGATGGAAGGCAGATGGGGACCTGGGTATGTAGGCAGAAGGGGACCAGGTCCAGGAGACAGAGGGTTACATGGGCCGGGAGACAGGGGTCCAGGGCCGGGAGGCAGAGGGGGGACCAGGGCCTAGGTGCAGAGGGGTACCTGGGGTCTGGGGACAGGGGGACCAGAGCTGAGAGGTAGAGGGGACCCAGGGCCGGGACGGAGAGAGACCCCAGGGCCTGGAGGTAGAAGGAGACCAGGGCCGGGAGGCAGAGGGGGACCTGTGCCAGGAGGCAGAGGGGTACCTGGGTAGGAAGACGGGGGACCAAGCCCGGGAGTAAGAGGGGTACTTGTGCTGGGAGGCAGAGCAGGACCAGGGCCAGGAGGCAGTGGGGTAACTGGGCCGGGAGATAGAGGGGGACCAGGACCAGGAGGCAGAGGGGTACCTGGACTGGGAGACGGAGTCCAGGGCCGGGTGGCAGAGCGAGACCAGGGCTCAGAGGCAGAGGGGGACCAGGTCCAGGAGGCAGAGGGGGACCAGCACCGGGAGGCAGAGGGTGACCATGCCTGGAGGCAGAGGAGTACCTTGTTCATGAGGCAGGGGGACCAGGACCGGTAGAAGGAGACCAGTGCCGGGAGGCAGAGGAGGACCAGGGCCGGGAGACAGAGGGGTTCCTGGGTCGGGAGAAAGCGGGGGACAAGGGCCGGGAGGTAGAGCAGACCCAGGGCCGGGACAGAGAGAGGGACCAGGGCCTGGAGGCACAGAGGTACCAGGGCCTAGAGGTAGAGGGAGACCAGGGCCAGGAGGCAGAGGGGTACCTGGGTCTGGAGACAGGGGGACCTGGGCTGGGAGGTAGAGAGGACCCAGGATCAGAACAGAGAGAGACCTAAGGGCCTGGGAGGCAGAGGGAGACCAGGGCCGGGATTGCAGTGGGGGACCAGGGCCAGGAGACAAAGGGGGAACATGGCCGAGAAACCGGGGGGACTAGGGCCAGGTGGCTGAGGAGGACCAGGGCAGGGTGGCAGAGGGGGACCAGGGCCAGGCGACAGAGGGGTACCCGGGCCGGGAGATGGGGGTGTTCCTCTGCCTCCCTGCCCTTGTCCTTCCAGCTTCTTGGAAGTAAAGGGGAACTAGGGCTGGAAGGCACAGGGGAACAAGGGATGGGAGGCAGAAGGGGACCAGGGCAGGGTGGCAGGGGGAACCAGGGCCAGGAGACAGAGGGCTACCTGGGCCGGGAGAGGGGGGACCATGGCCGGGAGGAGGAAGAGGGGGACCAAGGCCAGGAGGCAGGGGGGTACCAGGGACGAGAGACAAAGGGGACCAGGGCCGATAAGCAGGGCTGACAAGGGCAGGGAGGCAGAGGGGGACCAGGGACGGTAGACAGGGGTGACCAGGGCCGGGTGGGAGAGAGGTACCTGGGTCGGGAGACAGGGGGACCAGGGCCGGGAGATAGGGGGTTCCTCTGCCTCCCTGCCCTTGTCCCCCCGCTTCTTGGAACTAAAGGAGAACTAGGGCTGGCAGGAATAGGGGAACCAGGGACGGAGGCAGAGGGGGGCCTGGGCCTGGATTTAGAAGGGTACCTGGGCCAGGAGACGGGGGACCGGGGCCGGGAGGTAGAGGGGACCCAGAGCCAGAAGGCAGAGTTAGACCAGGGCAGTGTGGCAGTGTGGGACCAAGGCCAGGAGGCAGAAGGTTACCTTGGCCGGGAGATGGGGGGACCAGGCCTGGGAGGAAGAGGGGGAACTGGGCCAGGAGGCAGAGGAGTACCTTGTCTGAAAGACAAAGGGGGACCAGGGCCGAGAAGCGGTGGGGGACAAGGGCAGGGAGGCAGAGGGGTATCAGGGCCCGGAGGCAGAAGTGGACCAGGGCCAGGAGACAGAGGGTTCCTGGGCCGGGATACGGGGGACCAGGGCCAGGAGGCAGAGGGTTACGTGCGCGGGGAGACTGGGGGATCACGGCCTGGAGGTAGGGGGGAACCCATGTCCGGGAGGCAGAGGGGGACCAGGGCAGGTTGGCAGGGGGGACCATGTCCAGGAGGCAGATGGGTACCAAGACTTGTAGACGGGGGACCAGGGCCAGGAGGTAGAGGGGGGACTAGGGTCAGCAGGCTGAGGGGTACCTGGGCAGGGAGGCAGATGGGGACAAGGGCCAGGAGCCGGGGGTGGGGGGGACCAGAGCCCAGAGGCAGAGGGGGTAGCCAGGCCGGTAGACGGGGGACCAGGGCCGGGTGGCAGAGGGAGATCAGGGTACCTGTCCCTGGATACGGGGGACCAGGGCCAGGAGGCAGAGGGCTAACTGGGCGGGGAGAGCGGGGCACCAGGGCCTGGAGGTAGGGAGAACCCAGGTCCGGGAGGCAGAGGGGGACAAGGGCAGCGCATCATGGGGGGACCATGGGCAGGAAGCCGAGGGGTACCAAAGCTTGTAGATAGGGGGACCAGGGCCACGAGTTAGAGGGGGACCAGGGCCAGCAGGCTGAGGGGTACCTGGGCAGAGAGGCAGATAGGGGCCAGGACCAGGAGGCAGAGAGGTACCCGGGCCAGTAGACGGAGGACCAGGGTCGCGAAGCCGGGGGGGACAAGGTCAGGGAGGCAGAGGGGAGCCATGGCCGGGAGACTTGGGGGGACCAGGGCTGGTAGGCAGGGGCCCAGGGTTGGGAGGCAGAGGGGGTACCTGTGCTGGGCGACAGTGGGACTAGGGCAGAGAAGCAGAGAGGAACCAGGGCCGAGAGGCGGGGGCCAATCAGGTCAGGGAGGCAGAGGCAAGCCAGGGTCGGAAGCATAGGGGGGCCAGGGCAGGAAGGGAGAGGGGTACCTGGGCCAGAAGATTAGGGGAACAGGGCCGGGAGGTTGAGGGGACGCAGGGCCTGGAGGCAGAGGGGGACCAGGGCCAGGAGGCAGTGGGGTCCCTGGGCCGGGAGATGGGGGATCAGGGCCGGGAGGGAAATGGGGATCAAGGCCAGGAGACAGAGCAGTACCTGGACCGTAAGGCAAAGAGGGACCAGGGCCGAGAAGCGGGGACTAGGGCCAGCAGACAGAGGGGTTCCTCTGCCTCCCTGCCCTTGTCCGCCGGCTTCTTGGAACTAAAGGGGAACTAGGACTGGCAGGTTTAGGGGACCAGGGACGGGAGGAAGAGGAGGACCAGAGCAGGGTGGCTGGGCGGACCAGGTCCAAGAGGAGCGGTGGACCAGGGCTGGGAGGTAGAGGGGGACCCGGGCCGGGTAGGGAGGGTAGAGAGTCAGAGTGGGAGCAGGAGGCAGGGGGGACCAGGTTCAGGAGGCAGAGGGGTATCCGGGCCGGTAGACGGTGGACCAGGGACGGGAGGCAGAGGGGGACCAGGGACAGGAGGCAAAGGGGACCAGGTCCGAGAAGCAGGGCTGACAAGGGCAGAGAGGGAGAGGGGGACCAGGGCTGGGAGGCAGAGGGGTACCTCTGCCTGTAGACAGGGGCACCTAGGCTGGCAGTTGGAGGGGATCCAGGGCTGGGACAGAGAGAGGGGCCAGGGCCTGGAGGAAGAGGGAGACCAGGGCTGGCAGGTACAAGGGGACCAGTGCCGGGAGACACAGGGGGACTAGGGCCGAGAGATACAAGGCGACGAGAGCTGGGAGTAACCGGGGCACCAATGCCGGTAGGCAGAGGGCAACCAGGTCCGGGCAGAAGATGGGGACCAAGGCAGGGAGATAGATTGGACCTAGGGCCGGAGGGAGTAGGGGACCAGGGCCAGAAGGTCGGCGGGGGGTGGGGAGGGAACAGGGCCAGAAAGTAAATTTGGACCTGTGGGAAAGGCAGAGGGGGACAAGGGCCAGGGTTCAGAGGGGTACCAGGGCCAGTAGTCAGTAGGGTACCTGGGCAGGGGAGACAGGGGGACTAGGGCCGCGAGTCAGAGTGGGACCGGGGCCAGGAGGCAGCACGGAACCTGTGCCAGGAGGCAGTGGGGGACCAGAGTGTAGGGGCAGGGGGACCGGGGCAGGGAGGCAGAGGGGGCCCAGGGCTATAAAGCAGAGTGGTACCTGGACCGGGGAAACGGGGACCAGGGCCAGGAGGCAGTACGTTACCTGTGCCAGGGGGCAGAGGGGGACCAGAGCTGAGGGGCGGAAGACAGGGGCAGGGAGGCAGGGGGGGGACCAGGGCTACAAGGCAGTTTGGTACCTGGACCGGGAAGCGGGGACCAGGGCCAGGAGGCAGAGGGTTACCTGGAAAGGAAGACGGTGGACCAGGGCCGGTTGGTGTAGGGGACCCAGGGCCGGGAAGGAGAGAGACCAAAAGGCCTGGTGGTAGAAGGAGAATAGGGTCAGGAGGCAAGAGGGACCAGGGTCGGGAGGCGGAGGGGGACCAGCGCAGGGTGGCAGAGGCAGACCAGTGCCAGGAGGCAAAAGGGTACTTGAGGGCCGGGAGGCAGAGGGGTACCTAGGCCAGGAGCTGGGGGACCAGGCCTGGGAGGTAGAGGTGACCCAGGGCCGGGATGGGGAGACTCTCACGGGACTGGATGTAGAAGGAGACCAGGGCCGGGAGGCAAGGGGGACCAGGGCTGGGAGGCAGATAGGGACCAGCGCAGGGTGGCAGGGGGCGGCCAGGGCCAGGAGGCAGAAGGGTACCTGGGCCTGGAGACAGGGCAACCAGGGCTGGGAGGCAGAGGGGTACCTAGGCGGGGAGACGGGGTACCAGTGCCGGGGGGCTGAGGGGGGAAAAGGGCCAGGATGCGGTGGGGGACCTCGTCCGGGAGTCTGAGCGGGACTCGGGCCGAGAGGCCGGGGAGAAGAGGGCAGGGAGGCAGAGGGTGACCAGGGCAGGGAGGCAAAGGGTGACCAAGGCCGGGTGGCATAGGGGGACCAGGGCCGAGAGGTGGGAGAGACCAGGGCATGGAGACAGAGGGGGACCATGGACGGGAGGCAGAGGGGTACCCGGAGCGGAAAACAAGGAGACCAGTGCCAGGAGGTAGAGGGGTACCTGGATTGGGAGGCAGGGAGACCAGAGCCGGCAGGTAGAGGGGACCCAGGGCCGCGACCAAGTGAAGGACCAGGGCTTGGAGGTAGAGGGAGAACAGTGCCGGGAAGCACAAACGGACCAGGCCCCAGAGGCAGAAGGGGACCAGGGCCAGAAGGCAGAGGGGTATCTGGACTGGGAGGCAGAGGGGTACCAGGGCCAGTAGGCAGAGGGGTACCTGGGCCAGGAGGCAAGGGGACCAGGGCCTGGAGGTAGAGGGCCTTCAGGACTGGGACGGAGAGAGACCCAAGGGCCTGGATGTAGAGGGAGATTCGGGCTGGGAGGCACAGAGCGACCAGGGCCGGGAGGCACAGAGCGACCAGGGCCGGGAGGCATAGAGTGAATTGGGCCGGGAGGCTGCGGGACTAGGGCCGAGAGGTGGGGGGACCCAGGATAGGGATTCAGAGGGGAACCAGGGCCGGGAGACAGAGGGGGACCAGCATGGGGAGGCAGAGGGGGATCAGGGCCCAGAGGCAGAGGGGGTACCTGGGCCGGGAGACAGGGGGACCAGGTCCTGGATGCAGAGGGGGAAAAGGGCCAGGATGCCGCGGGGTACCTGGGCCGGGAGGCAGAGGGGGACCACGTCGAGGAGCAAAGGCGAAGCAGGTCCGAGAGGCAGGGGAGGAGCAGGGCAGGCAGAGGGGGACCAGGAATGGGAGGTAGAAGGGGACCAGGGTGGGGGACCAGGGTTGGGAGGTAGTGGGGTACCTGGGCTGGGAGACAGCTGGACCAGGGCGCGGAGGTAGAGGGAACCAAGGGACGGGATTGAGAGAGACCGAAGGGCCTGAAGGTAGAAGGAGACCAAGTCCAGGATGCACAGAGGGACCAGGTCCGGGAGGCAGAGGAGTACCTGGGCCAGGAGACAGGGGGCCGACGGCCAGGAGGCAGAGGCATACTAGGCCAGGAGACGGGCAGCAGAGCTGGGTTGTATATGGCTGGAGCGGAGAGGGCAGCCAGGCCTGGAGGTAGAGGAGGACCAGGGCCAGAAGGCAGAGGGTTACCTGGGCCGGGAGATGAGGGACCAGGGCCGGGAGGCAGAGGGTGACCTGGGCCAGGAGACAGAAGAACCAGCGTCGGGAGACAACGCGGGGGCGACAAGGGCAGGGAGGAAGAGGGGGACCAGGGCCTGGAGGCAGGGGGGTACCTGGCCCGGGAAACGGGGAATAGGGCCTGGAGGTAGAGGTGACCCAGGGCCGTGATGGAGAGAGGGACCAGGGCCTGGAGGTTGAGGGGGACCAGGGCCAGGAGGCACAGAGGGACCAGAGCCGGGATGCAGACGGGGATCAGGGCGGGGAGGCAGAGGGGGACCAGGGCCAGGAGGCAGAGGAGTACCTGGGCCGGGAGACAGGGGGACCATGTCAGGGAGGCAGAGGGGTACCTGGGACAGGGGACAGGGGGATCAGGGCTGAGAAAAGGAGAGGAACAAGTGCCGAGAGGCCGGGGGCGAACAGATCAGAGAGGCAGAGGCAGACCAGAGCCGGGAAGCAGAGGGATACCTGGGCTGGGAGATGGTGACCAGGGCCGGGAGGCAGAGGGGTAACTGGACCGAGAGACGGGGGACCACGGCCGGGAGCAGAGGGTAACCAGGGCCAGGAGGTGGAGACGTACCAGGGTCGGGAGGTTGAATGGGACCATGGCGAAGAAGTAGGGGGGACAGGGATAAGGAGGTATAGGGGGACCTGCGCCAGGAGACAGGAGACCAGAGCCGAGAGGGGGACCAGGGCAGGTAGGAAAAGCCAGGGCCAGGAGGCAGAGTGGAACCTGGGCCGGGAGAGAGGGGGGACCCGGGCTGGGAGGTAGATGGGACCTGGGGCGGGATAGAGAGAGGGAGCAGTGCCAGGAGGTCCAGGGAGACCAGGGCCGGGAGGCACAGAAGGACCAGGGCCGGGAGTCTGAGGGGGACCAGGGCCAGTAAGCATAGGGGTAACTGGGCCGGGGGACCTGGGACCAGGGCCTGGAGGCAGAGGGGTACCTGGCCCGGAAGAGAGGAGGACCAGGGCTGAGAAACAGAGAGGGACCAGGGCCGAGAGGCACGTGGTGACCAGATCATAGACGTAGAAGCGGACCAGGGCAAGGAGGCAGAGGGTAACCTGGGCCGGGAGGTAAAGGGGGGACCAGGGTGAAGACGCATGGGCGTCAAGTGCAGGGAGGCAGACGGGGACCAGGGCAGGCGGCAGAGGGGGAGCAGGGCCTGGAGACAGAGAGGGACCAGGGCTAGGAGGCAGAAGGTTACCTGGGCCGGGAGACAGAGGGGCAAGAGCCGATAGGCAGAGGGGTACCTGGGCCGGGAGGTAGAGGGGACTCAGGGCCTGGAAGAAGATTCCCCCAAGGGCCTGGAGCTAGAACGAAACCAGGGCTAGGAGGCAGAGGGGTACCTGGCCCGGGAGACAGAGGGACTAGAGCCGATAGGCAGAGGGGTACCTGGGCCTGGAGGTAGAGGGGACCCAGGGCCTGGACGGAGACTCACCCAAGGGCCTGGAGCTAGAAAGAAACCAAGGCCGGGAGGCCGGGACGCCGGGAGGGACGAGGGCCGGGAGACACATAGGGACCAGGTCCAGGAGGCAGATGGAGACCAGGGCAGGATGGTGAATGGGGGCCAGGGTCAGAAGGCAGACGATTACCTGGGCTGGGAGGCAGAGGGGGGACCAGGGCCGAGCAGCAGTGGGGACAAGGGCAGGGAGGCAGAGGGGTACAAGGGCTGGGAGGCAGATGGGGACCAGGGCGGGTAGGCCGAGAGGGACCAGGGCCGGGAGGCAGAGAGGTACCCAGGCCGGAAGGTAATGGGACCAGGGCCGGGACGGAGACTCACCCAAGGACCAAGAGGTAGAAGAAACCTAAGCCAGGAGGCAACAGGTCCGGGTGGCAGAGGGGGACCAGGGAAGAGAGGCGGGGGCGTACCAAAGCCAGGAGGCAGCGGGGGTACCTGGCCGGGAGACAGGAGGACCAGGGCTGGGAGGTAGAGGGGGACCCAGGGCTGAGATGGAGACTCACCCAAGGGCCTGGCGGTACAAGGCCTGGAGGCACAGAGGGATCAGGTCCAGAATGCAGAGGGCGATCAGGGAATGGTGGCAAGGGTTGGGGGGGCCAGGGCCAGGAGGCAGAGGGGTACCTGGGTCGGGATGCAAATGGGGACCGGGTCGAGAATCGGGGGAGATAGAGGCATGGAGGCAGCGGGGGGGATCAGGACCGGGAGGCCACGGAGTACCAGGGGCCGGGAGGCAGATGGGGACCAAGGCATGTATGCAGAGGGGTACCAAGTCCAGGAGGGCAGAGGTGTACCTGGGCCGGGAGACAGGGGGCCAGGGCCGGGGAGTCAGAGGGGGAGCAGGGCCAGGAGGCAGAGGGGTACCTGGGCCGGACGACGGGGACCAAGGCAAGTGGGCAGAGGGGGACCAGGTACAGAAGGCAGAAGGGTACCTGGGCCGGGAGGCAGGGGGACCAGGGCAGGGGTCAGAGGGGGTACGTGGGCCGGGAGACAGGGAGAACAGAGCGGGGCAGGTAGAGGGGGACCCAGGGCCGCAACAGAGAGAAGGACCTGGGCCTGGAGGATGAGGGAGAACAGTGCCGGGAAGCACAGAGGGACCAGTCCCCGGAGGCAGAGGGGGACCATGGCAGGGCAGTAGAGGGGGCCAGGACCAGGAGGCAGAGGGGTACCTGGACCGGGAAGCAGAGGGGGAGCAGAGCTGCGAGTTGAAGGGGAACAAGGGCCGGGAGTCTGAGTGGTGCCTGGGCCCGGAGACAGGGGGACGATGGCCAGGAGGCAGAGGGGTACCAGGTTGGGAGACGGGCAGCAGGGCCAGGTTGTATATGGGACCCAGGGCTGGGAAGGAGAGGAGGATCCGGGCCTGGAGGCATAGTGGGACCAGGGCTGGTAGGCATAGTGGGACCAGGGCCAGAAGGCAGAGGGGAGCCTGGGCCGGGAACCAGTGGGATGACGGCCAGAAGGGGGACCAGGGCTTGGAGACGGGCAGCAGGGCTGGGTGGTATATCAGACCTGGGGCTGGGACGGAGAGGGGAATCCGGGCCTGAAGGCCGAGGGGAAACCAGAGCAGGTAGGCCGAGGGGGACCAGGGCCAGAAGGCAGACGGGGTACTTGGGCCGGGAGACAGGGGGACTAGGTCCGGGAGGCAGAGGGGATCCTGGGCCGGGGGACCAAGGCCGAAAGACAGAGGGGAACCAGGACTTAGACTCAGGTGGGAACAAGGGCAGGGAGGAAGAGGGGGACCAGGACCAGGAAGCAGAGGGGGACCGGGGCCAGGAGGCTGAGGGGTACTTGGGTGAGGGGACAGGAGGACGAGGGCCAGGATGCAGAGAGACCCAAGGGCCTGGAGGTAGAAGGAGACCAGAACCAATAGGCACAGAGCGCTTAGTACAGTGCTCTAGCACACACTAAGCGTCCAATAAATATGATTGAATGAATGAATGAACCAGGGCCGGGAGGTAGAGGAGAACCAGAGCAGGGTGGCAGAGGGGAACCAGGGCAAGGAGGCTGAATGGTCCTTGGGCCAGGTGACAAGGAGACGAGGGCCTGGAGGTAGAGAGGAGCAACGGCCGGGAAGGAGAGAGGCCCAAGAGCCTGGAGGGAGAACGAGACCAGGATCTGGAGGCACAGAGGGTCGAGGGTCCGGTAGGCAGAGGGGGACCAGGGCAATGCGGCAGAAGGCGACCATGGCCAGGAGGCAGAGAGTTACTTGGGCCGGGAGACGGGGGGATAAGGAAGAGGGGGGACCTGGACCAGGAGGCAGAGGGGTACTTGGTCCAGGAGACAGGCGGCCCATGGCAGGGAGGAAGAGGGGTACCTGAGCCCGGAGACAGAGGAACCAGGGTTTGGAAGCATGGGGGGACCAGGGCTGGGAGGTAGAAGGGACCCTGGGCCGGGACAGAGAGAGACCCAGGGTCTTGAAACTGGGAGAAAAACAGGTTAGGGCGGCACTTAGGAACGAAGGCCGGGAGGAAGAGGGGGGACCAGGGCAGGGTGGCATAAGGGGGACCAGGGCCAGGAGGCAGATCTGGGCCTGGAGACAGACTGAACAGGGCCGATAGGCAGAGGAAGACCACGTCCGAGAGGCAGAGGGGTACCAGGGCCGAGACGCAGCGGGGAATCAGGGCCGGGAGGCAGAGGGGCACCTAAGCTGAGAGACGGGGTCCAGGGCCACAAAGTAGAGGGGGACCAGGGCCTGGACTCAGAGGGTGACGAGGGCCAGCAGGCCGAGGGTTACCTGGGCAGGGAGGCAAAGGGGGACAAGGGCCAGGAGGCAAAGGGGTACCTGGGCCGATACGTTTGGGGGACAAGGTCAAGGAGGCAGAGAGGGACCAGGGCCTGGAGGCAATGGGAGACGAGGGCCAGGAGGCAGAGGGGTACCTGAGGCGGCAGATGAGGGTTCCATGGCCGGGAGGCAGAGGAGCACCTGGGCCGGCGGTCAGGGGGACCAGGGCTGAGCGTCAGAGGGGGACCAGAGCCGAGTGGCAGAGGCAGATCAGAGCCTAGAGACTGGGGGGACCAGGGCAGGGAGTCAGACTGGGACCAGGGCCATGAGGCAGAGGGGTATATGGGGCCGGGAGACGGGGGGACCAGGACCGGAAGGTAGAGGGGTACCTGGGGCCGGGAGGCAAAGGGGTACAGGTGCTGAGAAGCCGGGGGAACCCGGGCAGGGAGGCAGAGGGGGACCAGGGCCAGGAAGCAGAGGGTTACCTGGACTGGGAAACAGGGTGACCAGGGCGTGAGGTAGCGGGGTACCTGGGCCGGGAGATAGGGTGACCAGGGGCTGGTAGGTAGAGGGGACACAGGGCCAGCACCGAGAGCGTGGCCAGGGCCCGGAGGTAGAGGGAGACCACGACTGGCAGGCACAGAGGGACCAGGGCCGGGAGGTAGAGGGGAACCAGGGCCGAGAATCAGGGGTGACCAGGGCCAGGAGGCAGAGGGGTACCTGGGCCAAGGGCTGGAAGGTAGAGGGGACCCAGGGCTGGGACGGAGAGAGACCCAAGAACTTGTGGGTGGAAGGAGAACAGGGACGGGAGGCACAGAGGGTTGAGGGCCGGGAGGCAGAGGAGGACCAGGGCAGGGAGGCAGAAGGGGACCAGGGCCAGGAGGCAGAGGGGTACCTGGGCCGAGAGACAGGGGGTACCAGGAAGGGAGGCAGAAGGATACCTGAGGTACAAGACAAGGGGACCAGGGCCATATGGTAGAGGTGATCCAGGCCCGGAATGTCGGGGGAGTGGGGGAACCAGGACCAGAAAGTTAAGTGGGACCAGGGCTGAAAGACAGAGGGGGCAAGGGTTGGGAGGCAGAGGGGGACCAGGGCCGAGAAGCCTGGGGGGGGGGGGGGGCAGGGTAGGATGTCAGAGCGGGACCAGGGCGAGGAGGCAGAGGGGGACCAGGGCCACGATTTAGAAGGGACCCTGGGCTAGTAGACAGGTGTACGAGGGCTGGGTGGCAGAGGTGGACCAGTGCTAGGAGGCTGAGAGGTACCTGGGCTGGAAGGCAAAGGGGGACCAGGGCCGAGAAGGGGGTGGACAAGGGTCGGGAGGCAGAGGGGGACCAGGGCCAGGAGGCAAGGTGCTCCTGGGCCGAGATACGGGGGACTAGGTTCGCGAGGCTTGGGTGACCAGGGCCAGGTGGCAAAGGGTATCAGGGCCAGGAGACAGAGGGGTACCGGGGCCCGGAGTTGGGGGACCAGGGTCGGGAGGCAGAGGGTGACCAGGGCTAGGAGGCAGAGGAGTACATGAGCGGGGACACTGGGAGTCCAGGGCCGGGAGACATTGGGACCTAGGCCGGGAGGCAGAGGGTCCCAGGGCAGGGACGGAGAAAGGGGCCGGGGCTTGTAGGTAGAGGGAAACCAGGCTGACAGAGCAGGGGGAGCCATGGCCGAGATAGAGAGAGACCCATGGCACATGGCCTGGAGGGAGAGGTGGACCAGGGCAGGGAATCAGGGGGGACCAGGGACGGAAGGTAGAGGGAGACGAGGGCTGGCAGAACATGGGGACCAGGGCAAGGAGGTAGAGGGGACCCCTGGCCTGGACGGAGATAGACCCAGTGGCCTGGAGGTAGTGGGAGACCAGGGCTGGGAGGCCCAAAGGGACTGGGAGATGGGGGACTAGGGTTGGGAGGCCCGTTGTTGGGTCGGGACCATCTCTATATGCTGCCAACCTGTACTTCGCAAGCGCTTAGTACAGTGTTCTGCTCACTGTAAGCATCCAATAAATACGATTGAATGAATGACCAGGGCCTGGAGGCAGCGGAGGTCCCGGACCAGGAGGCAGAGGGGTACCCGAGCCGGTAGATGGGGGACCAGGGCCGGGAAGCAGACGGGAGCCATGGCCAGGAGGCAGAGGGGTACCTGGGCCGGGAGGCAAAGGGGGACCAGGGCCGAGAAGCAGTGTGACAAGATCAGGGAGGCTGAAGGTGACCAGGACAGGGAGAAAGTGGGGGACCAGGGCCGGTAGACAGGGCGACCAGGGCCTGAAGGCATAAGGGTACCTGGGCCAGGGGACGGGGGACCCTGGCTGGGAGGCAGAGGGGTATCTGTGCCTGGAGACAGTGGGACTAGGGCTGAGACGCAGAGGGGAACCAGGGCCGAGAGGCGGGGCGTGACCAGGTCAGAGAGGCAGAGGCCGGCATGGGCTGGGAATTTGAGGGGGACCAGGTCAGGGGGCCCGACGGGAACCAGGGTCGGGAGGCAGAGAGCGACCAGGGCCGCTAGACACGGGGACCAGGGCCTGGAGGTAGAGGGGACCCATGGCCGGGACGGAGAGCGACCCAGTGGCCTGGAGGTAGAGGGAGGCCATGGCCAGGTGGCTCAAAGGGACCAGGGCCGGGAGGCAGAGGGGGGACCTGGTCCTGGAGGAAGAGGAGGACCAGGGCCAGGAGGCAGAGGTGAACCTGGGCCAGGAGACGGGAGACCCGGGTCGGGAGGCAGAGAGGGACCAGGGCCAGGAGGCAGAGGGGGACCAGGGTTGGTAAACGGGGATCAGGGCCGGGGGCAAAGGGGGACAAGGGCCGAGAAGCATGGGGGACAAGGTCAGGGAGGTAGAGGTGGACCAGGGAAAGGAGATAGAGGGGGACCAGGGCCGGTAGACTGGGGGATGGGGCCAGGAGGCAGAAGGTTACCTCTCCTCAGAGCGCCACCATAGACGCCCGGGACTCCATTCCCGAGAGGCCCGCCCGCCCGCCCGCCATCACACCGCGTGGCCCCCGCTGCTCCCGGAAGGATCCTCTCCTCAGAGCGCCGCCGCAGACGCCCGGGACTCCGTTCCCGAAAGGCCTGCCCGCCATCACAACCGCGCGGCCTTGCTGCTCCCGGAAGGGATCCTCTCCTCAGAGCGCGCCGCCATAGACGCCCGGGACTCCGTTCCCGAGAGGCCCGCCCGCCATCACAACCGCGTGGCCCCCGCTGCTCCTGGAAGGATCCTTTCCTCAGAGCGCCAGAGAGGCCCGCCATAGACGCCCGGGACTTCGTTCCCGAAAGGCCCGCCCGCCATCACACTGGATGGACCCCGCTGCTCCCGGAAGGATCCTCTCCTCAGAGCGCCGCCATAGACGCCCGGGACTCCATTCCCGAGAGGCCCGCCCGCCATCACACACCGCGCGGCCTTGCTGCTCCCGGAAGGATCCTCTCCTCAGAGCGCGCCGCCATAGACGCCCGGGACTTCCGTTTCTGAGAGGTCCGCCCCGCCATCACACCGCGTGGCCCTCGCTGCTGCCGGAATGCTCCTCTCCTCAGAGCGCCCCCATAGACTCCCGGGACTCCGTTCCCGAGAGGCCCGCCCGCCCGCCATCACACCGCATGGATCCCGCTGCTCCCGGAAGGATCCTCTCCTCAGAGCGCCAGAGAGGCCCGCCATAGACGCCCGGGACTCCGTTCCCAAGAGGCCCGCCCGCCCGCTTGCCGTCACACTGCATGGACCCAGGCTGCTCCCGGAAGGCTCCTCTCCTCAGAGCGCCGCCATAGACGCCCCCTGCTTCCACCGCCCCACCACTTATGCGACCTTCCTTATAGTGCCCCCCAACCCCCCTTCCCGGTCCGGTCCTGACTGACTCCCCCCACCCCGGGAAAAAGGCCCTTGTTATCACCAAGTTACATTAACGACTACCTCATTCGCACCTACTCAGCCTTCCTGTCCCGCCATCGACCCCCGGCCCACGTCCTCCCCCCGGGCCTGGAATGCCCTCCCTCTGCCCATCCGCCAAGCTAGCTCTCTTCCTCCCTTCAAGGCCCTACTGAGAGCTCATCTCCTCCAGGAGGCCTTCCCAGACTGATCCCCTTCCTTTCTCTCCCCCTCGTCCCCCTCTCCATCCCCCGCATCTTACCTCCTTCCCTTTCCCATAGCACCTGTATGTATGTATATGTTTGTACATATTTATTACTCTATTTATTTTACTTGTACCTATCTATTGTATTTATTTTATTTTGTTAGTATGTTTGGTTTTGTTCTCTGTCTCCCCCTTCTAGACTGTGAGCCCACTGTTGGGTAGGGACTGTCTCTACATGTTGCCAGCTTGTATTTCCCAAGCGCTTAGTACAGTGCTCTACACACAGTAAGTGCTCAATAAATACGATTGATTGGGCCAGGAGACGGGGCCTAGGGCTGAGAAGCAGAGGGGAATCAGGGCCGAGAGGCGGGGGGGCGACCAGGCCAGAGAGGCAGAGGCCGGCCAGGGCTGGGAAGCAGAGGGGGAGCGGGGGCGGAGAGGGCAGAGGGAGACCAGGGCCTGGAGGCAGAGAGGGAACAGGGCCAGTAGACAAGCGGATTGGGGCCAGGAGGCAGAAGGGTCCCTGGCCGGATGATAGGGGGACCAGGGCTGGGAGTCGGAGGGGTACCTGTGCCGGGAGACAAGGTGACTAGGGTTGAGAAGCAGAGGGGAACCAGGGCCGAGAGGTGGGGGGGCGACGAGTTCAGAGAGGCAGAGGCCGGCCAGGGCTGGCAAGCAGAAGGGGACCAGGGCCGGGGAGGCATGGGGGGGACCAAGGCCGGCAGGCATGGGGGGACCAGGGCCGGGAGGCAGAGGAGGACAAGTACCGGGAGGCATGGGGAGACCAGGGCCGGGAAATGGGGATCAAGCCGGCAGGCAGAGTGGTACCACTGTCTCCCTGCCCTTGCACTCCCTGCTTCTCAGAAGTAAAGGGGAACAAGAGCCGAAAGTCAGAGGGGTATCAGGGACGTAAGGCAGAGAGTGACCAAGGCAGAGAGGCAGAGGGAGACCAGGGCCTGGAGGCAGAGGGGGGACCAGGGCGGGTAGGCAGGGGGACTAGGGGCCAGGATGCAGAGGGACCATGGCTGGAATTCTGAGTGGACCCAGGGCTGGGAGGCAGAGGGGGTCCAGAGCAGGGAGGCAGTGGGGCACCAGGGCCTGGAGGCATAGGGATACTTGGGCCGGGATAGGGGACCAGGGTCGGGAGGCAGAAGGGGACCAGGGCTGCGAGGCAGAGGGGGACCTGGGTTGTGAAATGCGGATCAGGGCCAGCAGGCACAGGGGTACCTCTGCCACCCTGTCCTTGCCCCCCTCCCCAACCCCCCTGGCTTCTCGTAAGTACAGGGGAACTACAGCCGAAAGTCGTGGGGGGGGGGACCAGGGACGATAGGCGGTATGGACCAAGGCAGGAAGGCAGAGGGGGGGCAAGGGCCGGGATACAGAGGGAGACCAGGGTGGGAGGGAGAGGGGGAGCAGGGCCATGATTTAGAAGGGTACCTGGGCCAAGAGACAGGGGGACCAGGGCCGGGAGGTTGAGGGGACCCAGGGCCGGGAGGCAGAGTGGGACCAGGGAAGGGATGCAGTGGGGCACCAGGGCCTGGAGGCATAGTTGTACCTGGGCCGGGAGACGGGACCTGGGTCGGGAGGCAGAGGGGGACCAGGGCTGCGAGGCAGAAGTGGACCAGGGTTGGGAAATGTGGATCAGGGCCAGCAGGTATAGGGGTACCTCTGCCACCCTGCCCTTGCCCCCCTCCCCAACCCCCCTGGCTTCTCGTAAGTACAGGGGAACTACAGCCGAAAGTCAAAAGGGGACCAGGGACGATAGGCGGTAGGGACCAAGGCAGGAAGGCAGAGAGTAACAAGGGCCAGGATGCAGAGGGGGACCAGGGCGGGAGGGAGAGGGGGAGCAGGGCCAGGATTTAGAAGGGTACCTGGGCGAGGAGACAAGGGGACCAGGGCCGGGAGGTTGAGGGGGACCCTGGGCCGGGTGGCAGAGGGGGGACCAGAGCAGGACAGCAGTGGGTGACTAGGGGCAACGAGGCAGAGGGGTACATGGACCAGGATACGGGGGGACCAGGGCAAGGAGGCAGAGGGGTACTTGTGCCGGGAGACAGTGGGACTAGGGCTGAGAAGCAGAGGGGAACCCTGCCCGAGTGGTCGGGGGCCGACCAGGACAGAGGGCCAGGAAGCAGAGAAGGATCAGTGTGGGAAGGCAGACGGGGACCAGGGCCAGGAGGCAGACGGGTACCTGGGCCAGGAGATATGGTGACCAGGGCCGGGAGGCAGAGGGGTACCTGGGCCGGAAGATAGGGGGACCTAGACCGGGAGGTAGAGGGTCCCAGGGCTTGGATGGAGTGAGCGGCCCAGGCCTGGACTTAGAGGGAAACCAGGGCTGGTAGAACAGGGAGACCAGGGCCGGGATGGAGAGAGGGACCAGGGCCTGGAGGTAGAGAGAGAAAAGGGTCGGGAGGCAGAGAGGGAGCAGGGCCGGGAAACGGGGACCAGTGCCAGCAGGCAGAGGGGTTCCTCTGCCTCCCTGCCCTTATCACCCCACCCCCCGCTTCTCAGAAGTAAAGGGGAAAGTAGGGCCAAAAGTCATAGGGGGGCCAGGGGACGAGAGGCGGGGGAGACCAGGACAGGGGAGGCAGAGAGGCTCCAGGGTTGGGTGGCTCAAAGGGACCAAGGCAGGGAGGCTGAGGGGGACCAGGGCCAGGATTTAGAAGGGTACCTGGGCCAGGAGTTGGGGGACCAAGACCGGGAGGTAGAGGGGACCCAGGGCCGGGAGGCAGAGGGGGACCAGGGCAGGGTGGGAGTGAGGGACCAGGGCCAGGAGGCAGAGGGGTACCTGGGCCTGGAGACGGGGGACCAGGGCCGGGAGGCAGAGGGGGATCAGGGCCAGGAGGCAGAGGGGTACCTGGGCCAGAAGGCAAAGGGGGACCAGGGCCGAGACGTGGGGGAGACAAGGGCAGGGAGGCAGAGGGGGACCAGTGCCTGGAGGGTGAGGGGACTCAGGACCAGGAGGCAGAGGAGGATCATGGCAGGGCGATAGTGGGGGACCAGGACCAGGAGGCAGAGGGATACTTAAGACGGAGGACCAGGGCCAGGAGGAAGAGGGGGACCAGGGCCGAGAAGCGGGGTGGACAATGGAAGGGAGGCCAAGGGGGACCAGGGCCAGGAGGCAGAGGGGTACCTGGGCCGGGAGATGGGGGACCCGGGCCGGGAGGCAGAGTGGGCCCAGGGCCGAGTAGCGTGGTGGACAATGGTAGGGAGACCAAGGGGGACCAGCGCCTGGAGACAGAGGGGTACCTTGGCCGGGAGATGGGGGGACCAGGGCCGGGAGGCAGAGGGGGGACCAGGGCCGGGAGGCAGAGTGTGACCAGGGCCGGGAGGCAGAGTGGGACCAAGGACGGGAGGGAGAGGGGTACCTGGGCCAAGAGACAGTTGAACCTAGGCTGGGAGGTAGAGGGTTCCCAGGGTCGAGATGGAGAGAGGGGCCAGGGCCTGGGCCTGGAGGTAGAGAGAGACCAGGGCTGGGAGGAACAGGGGGACCAGATCCGGGACACAGAGGGGGACCAGGGCCAGGAGGCAGAGGGGTACTTGGGCCGGGAGACGGGGGACCAGGGGCGGGTCGCAGAGGGGGACCAGGGACAGGAGGCAGAAGGGTACCTGGTCCGGGAGAAAGGGGGGCCCGGACCAGTAGGCATGGGGGGACCCGGTCAAGGAGGCAGAGGGTGACCAGGGCCTGGAGGCAGGGGGAACCAGGGCGGGAAGGCAGCTGGGGACCATGGCCAGGAGGCAGAATTGTACCTGGGCCGGTAGGTTGGGGGGAACAAGGGCCTAGAAGCGGGGGTGACCAGGGCAGGGAGGCAGATGGGACCTGGGCCGGGAGTCAGAGGGGGACCAGGGCCGGGAGGCAGAGGGGTACCTGGCTCAGGGGACAGGGTGACCATGGCCGGGAGGTAGAGGGGAACCAGGGCCAGGAGGCAGAGCGGTACATGCGTCTGGACACAGGGGGACCAGGGCCAGGAGGTAGAGCGGACCCAGGGCGAGGACGGCGAGAGACCCAACGGCCTGGCAGTAGAAGGAGACCAGGGCCGGGAGGTAGAGGGGGACCAGGGCTGGGCGGCAGAAGGGGACCAGGCCCAGGAGGCAGAGGGGGGCTAGTGCTAAAAGGCAGCGGGTTACCTGGGCCAGAAGGTAGAGTGGGACCAAGGCAGGGAGTCAGAGGGGGACCAGAGCCGGGAGGCAGAGGGGTAAGTGGGCCCGGAGACAGGGGGACCAGGGCCGGAAGGTAGAGAGGACCCAGGGCCGGGACGGAGAGACCCAAGGGCCTGGCGGTAGAAGTATAATGGGGCCGGGAGGCAGAGGATGACCAGGGCAGGATGGCAGAAGAGGACCAGGGCCAGGAGGCAGAGGGGTACCTGGACCGGTACTAGGACGACCAGGCCCGGGAGGCAGAGGGGTACCTGGTAAAGAGAACGGGGGGGCCAGGTCCGGAATGTTGAGGGGGACCCGAGCCGGGAGGCAGGGGGGCCTGAGCAGGGAGGCAGAGGGGGACCAGGGCCAGGAGGCAGGAGGGACGAGGGCGGGAAGGCAGAGGAGACTTTGGCCAGGAGACAGGGGAACCAGGGCCGGGAGGAAGAGGAGACCCAGGGCCGGGACGGAGGGAGACCCAAGGGCCTGGAGGTAGAATGAGACCGGTGCCGGGAGGCACAGAGGGACCAGAGCCGGAAAGCAGAGGGAAACAGGGCAGGACAGCAGAGTGGGACCACGGCAGGGAGGCAGAGAGGGACTAGGGCCTGGAGGCAGAGGGGTACCTGGGCCGGGAGACGGGTGAACAGGGCCAGGAGGCAGCGGCGTACCCTGAACCGGGAGGCAGACGAGGACCAGGGCTGAGTGGCAGGGGGGAACCAGGGCAGGGAGACAGAGGGGTACCAGGTCTGGGAGGCAGAGGGGGACCAGGGCGGGAAGGTAGCGGGGGCCCAGGGCCAGGAGGCAGAGGGGTACCTGGGCCGGGAGACAGGGTGTACCTGGTCCGGGAGACAGGGGGACCTAGGCCAAGAGGTAGAGGGTACCAGAGCCGGGACGGAGAGAGGGGCCAGGGCCTGGCTGTAGGGGGAAACCGGGCTGGCAGAACAGGGGGACCAGGGCCAGGAGGTAAAGGGGACCCATGGCTGGGACGGAGAGAAACCCAGTGGTCTGGAGGCAGAGGGAGACAACTTTCGGGTGGCTTAAACGGACCAGGGCCAGGAGGCAGAAGGGGACGAAGGCCTGGAGACAGAGCGGGACCACGGCCAGGAGGCAGAGGGGGACCAAGGCCGGGAGGTAGAGGGTTACCTGGACCAGGAAACGGGGACCAGGGCCGGGAGGCAGAGGGAGACCATGGCCGGGAGGCATAGTAGTACCTGGTTTGGGAGACGGGGGGCCAGGTCCTGGAGGTAGAGAGGACCCAGGGCCGGGATGGAGAGAGACCCAAGGGCCTAGAGGTAGAATGAGACCAGGGCCGGGAGACACAGAGAGACCAGGGCCGGGAGGCAGAAGGGAACTAGGGCAGGGCAGCCAAGGGGGACCAGGGCCAGGTGGCAGAAGGGTACCTGGGCCGGGAGACAACGGGACCAGGTCCACGAGGTAGAGGGGACCCAGGGCCGGGACTGAGAGAGACCCAAGGGCCTGGAGGTAGAAGGAGACAAGGGCCAGGAGGCACAGAGGAGGAACAGGGCGGACGAGAGAGGGGGACCAGGGCCAGGAGGCATAGGAGTACCTGGGCTGGGAGACATGGGGACAAGGGCAGAGAGGCAGAGGGGTACTTGGGCTGGGAGACGGGAGACCAGGGCCGGGAGGCAGAGGGGACCAGGGCCAGCAGTCAGAGGGGTACCTAGGCCGGGAGATGGGGGGACCAGGGCCGGAAGGTAGAGAGATACCTGGGCAGGGAGGTAGAGGGGACCCAGGGCCGGGACTGAGAGAGACCCAAAGGCCTGGAGGTAGAAGGAGACAAGGGCTGGGAGTCACAGAGGGACCAGGGCAGGGCAGCAGAGGGGGACCAGGGCCGGGAGTTAGAGGAGTATCAGGGCTGAGAGACAGGGGGACCAGGGCCGGGAGTTAGAGGGTACCCAGGGCCGGGAACGAGAGAGTGACCAGGGCCTGGAGGTAGAGGGAGACCAGGGCTGAGAATCAGGGGGCGACCAGGGCCGGGAGGCAGAGGGGGACCAGTGCGGGGAGGCAGAGGCGGACCAGGGCCAGGAGGTAGAGGGGTACCCGAGTCCGGAGACAGGGGGGCAAGGGCCAGGACGTATAGGGGACCCAGGGCTGGGAGGGGAGAGAAGGGTAAGGGCCAGGAGGTAGAGGGGTGACGAGGGCTGGCAGGCACAGGGGGACCAGGGCCCAGAGGCAGAGGGTGACCAGGGCCCGGAGGTACAAGGCTACGAGGGCTGGGAAGTACCGGGGCACCATGCCGGTAGGCAGAGAGGGACCAGGTCCTGGGTGGAAGATGTGGACTAAGGCAGGGAGGTAGAGGTGAACTAGGGACGGAGGGAGAAGGGGACCAGGGCCGGAAGGTCGTGGAGGACCAGAGCCAGAGAGTAAAGTGGGACCAGGGTTGAAAGGGAGACATGGACAACGGCCATGTCTGGTAGAGGGGGGACCAGGGCCGAGAAGCGGGTTGGGGGGCAGGGCAGGGGCATCAGACCGGGACCAGGGCCGGGAGGCAGAGGGTTGACCGGGGCTGAAAAGCCGGTGGGACCAGGGCAGGGAGGCAGAGGACCGGGAGGTAGAAAGCTACCTGGGCCGGAGACGTTGGTACCAGGCCCAGGAAGTAGAGTGGGTAACTGGGCCATGAGACAGGGGGACCAGGGGTCGGGAGGGCAGAGAGGTACCAGGGCCGGGAGGCGGAGCAGGACCTGGGGCCCGGAGGCATAGTGGGACCAGGCTCAGGAGACAGGGGGTACCAGGGGTGGGTAGATGGGGAACAAGGACAAAGAGACAGAGGGGGGGACAGGGCCAGCAGGGTGAGGGGTACCTGTTCAGGGAGGCAGAGGGATACCTGTACCAGGAGACGGGGGACTAGGGCTGAGAAGCAGAGGGGAACCAGGGACAAGACGCAGGGGCCGAGCAGGTCAGAGAGGCAGATGCCCTCCAGGGCCAGGAAGCAGAGGGGGACCAGCGTGAGAAGGCAGAGGGGGGACTGGGGCCGGGAGACAGGGGGACCTAGGCCGGGAGGTAGAGGGTCCCAGGGCCGGGATGGAGAGAGGGTGCCTGGGTCTGGAGGTAGAGGGAGACCGGGGCTGGTAGAAAAGGGAGATCAGGGCCGGGAGTTAGAGGGGAGCCATGGACGGGACAGAGAGATACCCCGTGGCCCGGAGATAGATGGAGACCGGGGCCTGGAGGCTTAAAGGGAGCAGGGCCGGGAGGCAGAGGGTGACCAGGGCCTGGAGGTAGAGGGGGACCAGGGCCTGGTGGCAGAGGGGTGACTGGGGCCGGAGACGGGAGACCGGGGGTCGGGAGGCAGAGTTGACCAGGGCCAGGAAACGGTGACCAGGGCCGGGAAGCAGAGGGGGACCTGGGCTGCGTGGCAAAGGGGGCCAGGGCTGAGAAGCATGGTGGACAAGGGCTGGGAGGCAGAGGGGGACCAGGGCCGGGAGGCAGAGGGTTACCTAGGCCGGATACAGGGAGACCAGGGCCGGAAGGCAGAAGGGTATCTGTGCCAGGAGACAGGGGCACTAGCGTTGAGAAGCAGAGGGGAACCAGGGCCAAGAGGCAGGGGGCGACCGGGTCTAGAGACAGAGTCAGACCAGGGCCGGGAAACAGAGGGGGGACCAGGGCGGGAAGGCAGAAGGGGACCAGGGCCAGGAGGCAGAGGGGTACCTGTGCCAGGTGACAAAGGGACCGGGGCTGGGAGGCAGAGAGGTACCTGGGCCGGGAGACAGGGGGACCTAGGCCGGGATGTAAAGTGTCCCAGGGCCCTAGACGGAGGGAGGGGGCCAGGGGCCTGGAGGTAGAGGGAAACCAGAGCAGGCACAATAGAGGGGACCTGGGCCGGGACGTAGAGGGGGACCCAAGGCTGGGAGGGAGAGGGCGCAGTGGCCTGGAGGTAGAGAGATAGCAGGACTGGGAGGCTTTAAAGGGAGCAGGGCAGGGAGGCAGAGGGTAACCAGGGCCTCGAGGTAGAGGGGTACCTGGGCTGGGAGACATTGGAGACAAGGGCAGGGAGGCAGTTGGGTACTTGGGCTGGGAGAAGGGGGACCAGGGCCTGGAGGCAGAGGGGCACATGGGCCGGGAGGCAGAGGGGGACCAGGGCTGGAGGCAGAGGGTTACTTAGGCCAGAAGACTGGGGGACCAGGGCCGGGAGACAGTGGAACCTAGGCCGGGACATAGAAGGACCCAGGACCAGGATGGAGAGAGGGGCCTGGACCAGGACGGAGAGAGGGGCCAGGGCTTGGAGGTAGAGGAAGACCAAGGCTGGCAGAACAGGGGGACCAGGGCCTGGAGGTAGTGGGGGCCCATGGCCAGGATGGAGAGAAACCCAATGGCCTGGAGGTAGAGGGAGACCAGAGCTGGGAGGCTCAAAGGGAGCAGGGCCGGGAGGCAGAGTGGGACCAGGGCCTGGAGGCAGAGGGGGACCAGGGCCAGGAGGCAGAGGGGTACCTGGGCTGGGAGATGGGGGGCCAGGGTCGGGAAGCAGAGGGGACCAGTACTGGGAGGCAGAGGGGCACCATGGCCCAGAAACGGGGACCAGGGCCAGGAGGCAAAGGGGTACCTGGGCCCAGAGGCAAAGGGGGACCATGGCCGAGAAGCCGGGGGGACAAAGTCAGGGAGGCAAAAGGGGACCAGGGCCGGGAGGCAGAGGGGGTCAGGGCTGGGAGGCAGAGGGGTACTTGTGCCGGGAGACAGTTGGGATTGGGCTAAGAAGCAGAGGGGAATGAGGGCCAAGAGGCGGGGAGTGACCAGGTCAGAGAGGCAGAGGCCGGTCAGGGCCGGGAAGCAGATGGGGACCAGGGCAGGAAGGCAAAGGGGAACCAGGGCCAGGAGGCAGAGGGGTACCTGGGCCGGGAGACACGCGGACCTAGGCCGGGAGTTAGAGGGTACCAGGGCCGGAACGGAGAAAAGGGCTAGTGCCTGGATTTGGAGGGAGACCAGGGCTGGTAGAATAGGGGCATCTGGGCCGGGAGGTAGAGGGGACCCATGGCCGGGAAGGAGAGAGACCCAGGACCAGGAGGGGGTCAGTTTTTGGTCCCCTTCTGTTCTCTATCTACACTCACTTCCTTGGTTAACTCATTCACTCCCACGGCTTCAACTATCATCTCTACGTTGATGACACCCAAATCTACATCTCCCCCCCCCCCCCCCCCCCGCCCTTTCAGGCTCGTGTCTCCTCCTGCCTTCAAGACATCTCCATCCGGATGTCTGCTCACCATCTAAAACTCAATATGTCCAAGACTGAACTCCTTATCTTCCCTCCCAAATCCTGCCCTCTCTCTGACTTTCCCATCCCTGTTGACGGCACTACCATCCTTCCCGTCTCACAAGTCTGCAACCTTGGTGTCATCCTCGACTCTGCTCTCTTCGTTCACCCCTCACATCCAATCCGTCACCAAAATCTGCCGGTCTCTCCTCCGCAACATCGCCAGGACCCGCTCTTTCCACTCCACCCAAACCTCTACCCTGCTGGTTCAACCTCTCATCCTATCCCGAGTGGACTACTGCATCAGCCTCCTCACTGATCTCCCATCCTCCTTTCTTTCCCCACTTCAAGATGTACTTCAAGCCGCTGCCCGGATCATCTTTGTGCAGAAACGCTTTGGGCATGTTACTCCTCTCCTCAAAAATCTCCAGTGGGTACCAATCAACCCACGCATCAGGCAAAAACACCTCACTCTTGGCCTCTAGGCTCTCCATCACCTCGCCCCCTCCTATCTCACCTCTCAGCTCTCTTCCTCCCTTCAAAGCCCTGCTGAGAGCTCACCTCCTCCAGGAGGCCTTCCCAGACTGAGGCCCCGCCTTCTTCTCCCCCTCCTCCCCCTCCCCCTCCCCAACCCTACCTCCTTCCCCTCCCCACAGCACCTGTATATATGCTTGTACATATTTATTGCTCTATTTATTTTACTTGTACGTATTTACTATTCTATTTATTTTACTTTGTTAATATGTTTTGTTTTGTTGTCTGTTTCCTGTTCCTAGACTGTGAGCCCGCTGCTGGGTAGGGACCGTCTCTATATGTTGCCAACCTCTACTTCCCAAGTAAGCACTCAATAAATATGGATGAATGAATGAATGAATGCTTGAATGAATAGGGGACCCAGGGCTGGGAGGGAGAGAATGGTAAGGGCCGGGAGGTAGAGGGTGATGAGGCCTGGCAGGCACAGGAGGACCAGGGTCCAGAGGCAAAGAGTGACCATGGCCCATAGGTAAAAGGCTACAAGGGCTGGGAAGTACCGGGACACCATGCCGGTAGGCAGAGAGGGACCAGGTCCGGGTGGAAGATGTGGGCTAAGGCAGGGAGGTAGAGGTGAACTAGGGCCGGAGGGAGAAGGGGACCAGGGCCGGAAGGTCGTGGGGGGACCAGAGCCAGAGAGTGAAGTGGGACGAGGGTTGAAAGGCAGACATGGACAACGGCCAGGAGGTAGAGGGGGACCAGGGCCGAGAAGCGGGTTGGGGGCAGGGCAGGGCATCAGACCGGGACCAGGGCCAGGAGGTAGAGGTGACCGGCCCGAGAAGCCGGAGGGACCAGGGCAGAGAGGCAGAGGGGGATAAGGGCCGGGTGTTGGAAGGGTACCTGGGCCGGAGACATTGGTACCAGGCCCGGGAAGTAGAGGGGTAACTGGGCCATGAGACAGGGAGACCAGGGTCGGGAGGCAGAGAGGTACCAGGGCCGGGAGGCGGAGCAGGACCTGGGCCTGGAGGCGGAGTGGGACCAGGGCCAGGAGACAGAGGGGTACCAGGGTTGGTAGTCGGGGGACAAGGACAAAGAGACAGAGGGGGACCAGGGCCAGCAGGGTGAGGGGTACCTGTTCAGGGAGGCAGAGGGGTACCTGTGCCAGGAGACGGGGGACTAGGGCTGAGAAGCAGAGGGGAACCAGGGCCGAGACACGGGGGGCGAGCAGGTCAGAGAGGCAGATGCCCGCCAGGGCCAGAAAGCAGAGGGGGACCAGGGTGGGAAGGCAGAGGGGGACTGGGCCCGGGAGACAGGGGGACCTAGGCCGGGAGGTAGAGGGTCCCAGGGCCGGGATGGAGAGAGGTGTCAGGGTCTGGAGGTAGAGGGAGACCAGGGCTGGTAGAACAGGGAGAGTAGGGCCGGGAGTTAGAGGGGAGCCATGGACGGGACAGAGAGAGACCCGATGGCCTGGAGGTAGAGGGAGACCGTGGCCTGGAGGTTTAAAGGGAGCAGGGCCGGAAGGCAGAGGGTGACCAGGGCCTGGAAGTTGAGGGGAACGAGGGCCAGGAGGCAGAGGGGTGACTGGGCCCGGAGATGGGGGACCGGGGTCGGGAGGCAGAGGAGTACCAGGGCCAGGAAACGGTGAATAGGGCCGCGTGGCAAAGGGGGGCCAGGGCTGAGAAGCATGGTGGACAAAGGCTGGGAGGAAGAGGGGGGACCAGGGCCGGGAGGCCGAGGGTTACCTTAGGCCGGATACAGGGAGACCGGGGCCGGAAGGCAGAAGGGTATCTGTGCCAGGAGACGGGGCACTGAGGTTGAGAAACAGAGGGGAACCAGGGCCAAGAGGCAGGGGGCGACCGGGTCAGAGAGGCAGTCATACCAGGGCCTGGAAACAGAGGTGTACCAGGGTGGGAAGGCAGAAGGGGACCAGGGCCAAGAGGCAGAGGGGTACCTGTGCCAGGTGAAAAGGGGACCGGGGCTGGGAGGCAGAGAGGTACCTGGGCCGGGAGACAGGAGGACCTAGGCCGGGATGTAAATTGTCCCAGGGCCGGGCGCAGGGAGGGGCCAGGGCCTGGAGGTAGAGGGAAACCAGGGGAGGCAGAACAGGGGGACCTGGGCCGGGACGTAGAGGGGGACCCATGGCTGGGACTGAGAGACCCAGTGCCCTGGAATTAGAGAGAGAGCAGGGCCGGAAGGCAGAGGGGGACCAGGACCTCGAGGTAGAGGGGAACGAGGGCCAGGAAGCAGAGGGGTACTTGGGCTGTGAAACATTGGAGACAAGGGCAGGGAGGCAGATGGATACTTGGGCTGCGAGAAGGGGGACCAGGGCCGGAAAGCAGAGGGGTACCTGGGCCGGGAGGCAGAGGGGCACATGGGCCGGGAGGCAGAGGGGGACCAGGGCCGGAGGCAGAGGGTTACTTAGGCCAGGAGACAGGGGGAGCAGGGCCGGAAGGCAGAGGGTTACCTAGGCCGGAAGACTGGGGGACCAGGGCCGGGAGACAGTGGAACCTAGGCCGGGACATAGAGGGTCCCAGGACCAGGATGAATCAAGTGGCCTGGTCCAGGACGGAGAGAGGGGCCAGGGCTTGGAGGTAGAGGAAGATCAGGGCTGGCAGAACAGGGGGACCAGGGCCGGGAGGTAGAGGGGACCCGTGGCCGGGAAGGAGAGAGACCCAGTGGCCTGGCCGTAGAGGGAGGCCAGTGTTGGGAGGCTCAAAGTGGCCAGTGTCGGGAGGCATAGGAGGTCCAGAACCTGGGGCTAGAGGGGGACCAGAGCCAGGAGGCAGAGTGGTACCTGGGGGGACCAGGGTTGGGACGCAGTGGGAGACCAGGGCCGGGTGGAAGAGGGGGACCAGAGTTGGGAAACGGGAATCAGGGCCAGGAGGCACTGGGGTACCTCCAGGAGGAAGAGCGGGAGTAGGGCCAGAATGCAAAGGGGGATCAGAAAAGGGGTCGAGAAATGGGGGGGAACAAGTGGAAGGAGGCAGAGGGGGACAGGGACCTGGAGGCAGAAGGGGACCAGGACCAGGGGGCAGAGGGGTACCTGGGCCGGGGGAGATGGGGGACCAGGGTCGGGAGGCAGAAGGGGACCAGGGCTGAGATGCTTAAATGGACCAGTGTCGGGAGGTAGAGGGGAACCCGGGCCTGTAGGTAGAGGGGGACCAGGGTCGGCAGGCAGAGCGGTTCCTCTGCCTCCCTGCCCTTGTCCCCCTAGTTTCATGGAAGTAAGGGTGAACTAGGGCTGGCAGGCACATGGGAACCAGGGACTGGAGGCAGATGGTGACCAGGGCAGCGTGGCAGGGGGGTCCAGGCCCAGGAGGCACAGAGGTACCTGGGCCGGAAGATGGTGGACCAGGACCAAGAGGCAGAGGGGGACCAGGGCCGAGATGCGGGTGGGATAAGAGCCTGGAGGCACAGAGGGACCAGGGCCGGGAAGCAGAGGGGGACCTGGGCGTGGAGACTGGGGGACCATGGCCGGGATGTAGAGGGGGACCAGGGCAGGGCGGCAAGGTGGGACCATGGTCAGTAGGCAGAGTGGTACCAAGGCCGGCAGATGGGGGACCAGGGCCAGGAGGCAGATGGGGACCAGGGCTGGTAGAACAGAGGGACCAAGGGCAGGAGGTAAAGGGGACCCATGACCGGAACGGAGAGAGACCCAGTGGTCTGGAGGTAGAGGGAGGCGAGGGTCGGGAGGTTCAAAGGGACCAGGGCCGGGAGGCTCAAAGGGACCAGGGCCGGGAGACGGGGGACCAGGTTCGGGAGGCAGAGGGGGGACCAGGGACGTGAAGCAGAGGGGGACCAGGGCCAGGAAATGGGGATCAGGACCGGCAGGTAGAGGGGTACCTCTGCCTCCCTGCTCTTGCCCCGCACCCCGCTTCTCGGAAATAAAGGGGAACAAAGGCTGAAAATTAGTTGGGGACCAGGGACGTGAGGCAGGGGGAGACCAAGGCAGGGAGGTAGACGTGGTAGTACCTGGGCCGGAAGACAGGGGGACTTAGGCTAGGAGGTAGAGAGTCCCAGGGCCAGGATGGAGAGAGGGGCCGGTGCCTGGAGGTCGAGGGAGACCGTGGCTGGCAGAACAGAGGGACGAGGGCCGGGAGGTAAAGGGGACCCATGGTCAGGACAGAGAGAGACCCAATGGATTGGACATAGAGGGAGGCCATGGCCTGTAGGCTCAAAGGAACCACGGCTGGGAGGCAGAGGGGGACCAGGTCCTGGAGGTAGAGGGGGAACAGGGCCAGGAGGCAGAGGGGGACTAGTGTCGGGAAACGGGGACCAGGGCCAGCAGGCAGACGATTAAATCTACCTCCCTTCCCTTATCATTCCCCCGCTTCTCGGACGTAAAGGGGAACTAGGGCGAAGCTCAGAGGGGGACCAGGGGACAAGAAGCTGGGCGGGGGGGACCAAGACAGTGAGGCAGAGGGGATCCAGGGCCGGGAAGCAGAATTAGACTGGGGTGGGGAGGCAGAGCGGGACCAGGACCAGGATTTAGAAGGGTACCTGGGCCAGGGGACGGGGGAGCCAGTGGGACTAGGGCTGAGAAGCAGAGGGGAACAAGGGCCGAGAAGCGGGGGACAACCAGGACAGAGAGGCAGAGGCCGGCCAGGGCCGTGAAGTAGAGGGGGACCAGGGCCAGGAGGCAGAGGGGTACCTGGGCTGGGAGATAGGGTGACCAGGGCCAGGAGGCAGAGGGCCAACTGGGCCGTGGGATAGGGGGACCTAGCCCAGAAGGTAGAGTGTCCCAGGGCCAGGAGAGAGAGAGCGTCCAAGGCCTGGAGGTAGAGGGAGACCAGGGCTGATAGAACGGGGGACCAGGGCCGGGAGGCATTGGGGGACCAGGGCATGACGACAGAGTGGGACCAGGGCCTGTGGGCAGAGGGGTACCTGGTTCAGGAGATAGGGGCACCTAGGCTGGGATATAGAGGATAACCATGGCTGGGACGAGGAGAGGGGTCAGGGCCTGGACGTTGAGGGAGACCAGGGCTGGAAGGCATCAGGGGACCAAGGACAGTAGGCAGAGGGGGACCTGGCCGGGAGGTATAAGGCGACGAGGGCTGGGAAGAACCGGGCCACCAGTGTGGTCCAGGTGGAAGATAGGAACCAAGGCAGGGAGGTAGAGGGGACCATGGGCCAGAGGGAGAATATTACCAGCGCCAGAAGGTTGGGGAGGAGCCAGGAAGTAAAGGGGGACCGAGACCCAAGGACAGAGGGCGACCAGGGCAGGGCAGCAGAGGGGCGTCAGGGCCAGAAGGCAGAGGGGTACCTAGGCCGGGTAGAAGAGAGGACCCCAGGCCGGGACAGAGAGAGACCCATGGGCCTGGAGATAGAAGGAGACCAAGGCTGAGAGACACAGAGTTACCAGGGCCTGGAGGCAGAGGGGGACCCGAGCCGAGAGGCGGGAGTGGGGGTCGGTGTGGGGGGACCAGGGCCGCGAGACAGAGGGGGACCTTGATTGGGAACCAGGGGCATCAGGGCCGGGAAGTAGTGGGGACCCAGGGCAGGGCAGAGGGAGTGACCAGGGCCTGGAGGTCAAAGGAGACCAGCGCCAGGAGTCACAGAGGGACCAGGGCCGGGAGGCAGATGGAGATCAGGGCGGGGAGGCAGAGGGGTACCTGGGCTGGGAGATGGGGGGACCAGGGCGAAGAAGCAGAGGGGGACCAGGGCGACAGGCAGGGGGTAACCAGGTCAGAGAGGCAGAGGCGTACCAGGGCCGGGAGGCAGAGGGGGACCAGGGCCGGAAGGTATAAGAGACCAGTGCCGGGAGGCAGGGGGTACCGGGGCCGGGAGACAGGGGGACTAGGACCGGGAGGCAGAATGGTACCTGGACCGGGAGACGGGGAGGACCCGGGCTAAGAGGTAGAGGGTCCCAGTGCCGGGCCAGAGAGAGGGGCCAGGACCTGGAGGTAGAGGGAGACCAGGTCCAGTAGGCTCAAGGGCATCAGGGCGAGGAGGCAGATGGGGACCAGGGCATGGAGGCAGAGGGGGACCAGGGCCAGGAGGCAGAGCGGTACCTGGGCTGGGAGACAGGGCGACCAGGGCCGGGAGGCAGAGGGGTACCTGGGCCTGGAGACAGGGGGACCAGGGCCAAGGGGCAGAGTGGGACCAGGGCCGAGAGGCAGGGGGGACCAGGATAGGGAGTCAGGGGCTGACCAGGGCCAGGAGGCAGAGGGGGACCCGGGCCAGGAGGCAGAGGGTTGACTGTTGGGATACAGTGTGATCTGGGGTAGAAAGTAGACGGGACCCATGGCCGGAACGGAGAGAGACCCAAGGGTCTGGAGCTAGATGGAGACCAGTGCCGGGAGGCACAGAGTTTCCAGGGCCAGGAGGCCGAGGGGTACCTGGGTCTTGAGGCAGGGGGACCAGGGCCGGGACGCAGAGGGGTACCTGGGCTGGGAGGCAGAGAGGGACCAGGGCTGAGAGGCGGTGTGGACCAGAGCAGGGTTGCAAAGTGAAACTAGGACCAGGAGGCAGAGGGGCACCAGCGCCGGGAAACAGGGGGACCAGGGCCGGGAGGTAGAGGTGTACCTGGGCCGGAAGGGAGGAGGACCAGGGCAGGGAGGCACAGGGGTCCCTGGGCCAGGAGACAGGAGGACCAGAGCCGAGAGGGACCAGGGCCGAGAGGGGGAGGGGGACCAGGGCCGAGAGGGGGGAGGGGGGCCAGGGCAGAGCGGCAGAGCGGGACAAGGGCCGGGAGATGGAGAGCATGCCTGGATGGTATAACTGACTCCGGGCTGGGACGGAGAGGGGGACCAGAGCCTGGAGGCTGAGGTGGACCAGGGCAGGTAGGCAGAGGGGAACCAGGGCAGAAGGCAGAGGGGTACCCTGGCCGGGAGACAGGGGGAATAGTTCCAGGAGGCAGATGGGAACCTGGGCCGGGAGAAAGGCAGATCTGGGCCAGGAGACAGGGACACCAGGGACGAAAGGCAGGGGGCACCAAGACTGAGACTCAGGTGGGAACCAGGGCAGGGAGGCAGAGGGGGACCAGGACCAGGGAGGCAGAGGGATATTTGGGTCGGGAGACAGGCGGACCAGGGCCGCAGATAGAGGGGAACAACGGCCGGGACGGAGAGAGACCCAAGGGCCTGGAGGTAGAAGGACACCAGAATCGGGCGGCACAGAGGGACCAGGGCCGGGAGGCAGAGGGGGACCAGAGCAGGGCAGCAGAGGCGGACGAGGGCAAGGAGGTTGAATGGTCCCTGGGCCAGGAGACAAGGTGACCAGGGCATGGAGGTAGAGGGGAACCACGGCCGGGGAGGAGAGAGATCCAAGACCTGGAGGTAGAAGGAGACCAGGGTCTGGAGGCACAGAGGGTCCAGGACCGAGAGGCAGAGGAAGACCAGGGCAGGGCGGCAGAGGGGCACCAGGCCCAGGATGCAGTGGGGTACCTGGGCCATGACACAAAGGGAACTGAACAGTGAGGCAGAGGGATACCTTGACCAGGAGATGGGGGACCAGGGCTGAGAGGCGGGTTGGACTGGGGCAGGGAGGCATAGGGGGACCAGGGCTGGGAGGTAGAGGGGACCCAGGGCTGGAATGAAGAGAGACCCAAGGGCCTGGAGTTAGGAGGAGACCAGGGCAGGGAGGCACAGAACAAACAGGGCCGGGAGGCAGAGGTGGACCAGGGCAATGCTGCAGAAGGTGACCATGGCAAGGAGGCAGAAGGTTACTTGGGCCGGTAAATGGGAGATAAGGGCCGGTAGGAAATGGGGGACTAAGGCCTGGAGGCAGAGGGGGACCAGGGCCAGGAGGCAGAGGGGTACCTGGGCCAGGAGACAGGTGGACCGGGGCAGGGAGGCAGAAGGGTACCTTGACCGGGAACAGAGTAACCAGGGTCGGGAGGTAGAGGGGGGACCAGGGCAGGGCGGCAGAGTGGTACCACGGGCATGGCATAGAGGGACCGGAACAGGGAGGCAGAGGGTTACCTTGGCCAGGAAGCGGTGGACCGGGTCCGGGAGGTAGTGGGAGACCAGGGCTGAGAGACGGTGCAGACTGGGGTAGGGAGGCATAGGGGCACCAGGGCCGGGAGGTGGAGGGGACCCTGGGCCAGGACGGAGAGAGACCCAGGAGACCGGACCAGTGCCTGCAGGAAGAAAGAGACCAGGGCCGGGAGGCAGAGGTGGCCCAGGGCAACGCGGCAGAAGGGGCCCATGACCAGCAGGCAGAGGGTTACCTTGGCCGGGAGACAGGGGGACCAGGGCCAGGAGGCAAAGGGGTATCTGGGCCTGGGGACAGAGTGACCAGTGCCGATAGGCAGAGGAGGATCATGGCCGAGAGGGTGAGGGGTACCGGGGCTGTGCCGCAGTGGGGGGACCAGGGCTGGGAGGCAGAGGGGCACTTGGGCAGGGAGGCAGAGGGGGACTAGGGCTGAGAGGCGGGAGGTACCAGGGCAGGGAGGCAGTGGGGGACCAGGACTGGGAGGCAGAGGGGGACCTGGGTTGGGAGGTGGAGGGGACCCACGGCCAGGAGGCAGAGGGGTACCTGGACCGGGAAACCAAAGGACCAGGGCTGGGAGGTAGTGGGGTACCTCTGGACCGGAAGTCATGGGGACCAGGGCTGGTTGGTAGAGGGGAACCAGGGCTGGGAAGGAGAGAGGACCCAGGGCCTGAAGGTAGAGGGAGACCAGGGCCGGGAGGCACAGAGGGACAAGGGCTGGGAGGCAGAGGGGGACCAGGGCCAGGAGGCAGTGGGGTACCTTGTCCAGGAGACAGTGGGGCCAGGGCCAGGACGTAGAGGGGTTACCTGGGCCAGGAGACCCGGGAACTATGTTCCGGAGGTTGAGAGGTACGTGGGGCCGGGAGACAGGGGAACCAGGGCCGGGAGGTAGAGGGGTACTTGGGCCGGTAGACAGAGGGACCAGGGCCAAGAGGCAGTGGGGGACCACAGCCGAGAGGCAGAGGGGTACCAGGGCCTAGACGCAGCGGGGAACCCTAGCCCGGAGGCAGAGAGGTACCTGGGCTGGGAGACGGGGTTCATGGCTGAGAGGCAGAGGGGGACCAGGGCTGAGAGGCGGGAGGGACCAGGGCAGGGACGCAGAGGCAGACCAGGACTGGGAGGCAGAGTGGTCCTGGGTCAGAAGACAGGGGGACCAGGGCCGGAATATAGAGTGATAACTGGGCCGGGATGTAGAGTGGACCCAGGGCAAGGCCGGGTAGAGGAGACCTAAAGTAATAGGAGACAGGGGAATATGGCTGGGAGGTACAGAGGGCCTAGGGCCAGGAGGCAGAGGGGGGACCAAGGCCAGGAGACAGAGGGGGACCAGTTCCAGGAGGTAGAGGGGGACCAGGGACAGGAGGCAGAGGCGGACCAGGGCCAGGAGGCAGAGGGGGACCAAGGCCGGGAGCCAGAGGGGTACCTGGGCCAGGAGGCTGCGATGTACCTGGTCCGGGCGTAAGAAGGGAACCAGGGCCGAGAAGCGGTGGGTGACCAGGGCAAGGAGGCAGATGGGACCATGACCGGGAGGCAGAGGGGGACCAGGGCCCGGAGGCAGAGGGGTCCAGGGCCAGGATGCCGAGGGGTTCCTGGCCCAAGAGACGGGGGTCCAGGGCCGGTAGGCAGAGGGGGGGTCGGGGGCAGATAGGCATGGGGAACTGGGATATGCAGGCAGAGGCCAACCAGGGCTGGGAGGCAGATGGGGACCAAGGCTGGGAGGCAGAGGGGGACCAGGGCCAGGAGGCAGAGGGGTACCTGGGCCAGGAGACACAGGGACCAGGGTTGGGAGGTAGAGAGGTGCCTGAGCTGGGAGACACTGGGACCTGGGCTGGGAGACATGGGGACCAGGGCTAGGAGGTAGAGGGGATCCCAGACTGAGCTGGAGAGAGACCCAAGTGCCTGAAGGTTGAGGAAGACCAGGGCCAGGAGGCACAGAGGATCCAGGTCCAGGAGGCACAGAGGATCCAGGTCCAGAAGGCACAGAGGACACCAGGGCCTGGATGTAGAGTGGGATTAGGGCCTGGAGGCAGAGGAGGACCAGGGCCATGAGGCAGAGAGGTATCTGGGCTGGGAGCCAGGTGGACTAGGTCCGGGAGACAGAGGAGTACCTGGGCCGGGAGACAAGGGGACCAGGGCCAAGAGTCAAATGGGGATCAGGGTTGAGAGGCAGAGGGGGACCAGGGCCTGGAGGTAGAGGTATACCTGCACCGGCAAACAGGGGGACCTGGGCCGGGGAGTTCGAGGGGTACCAGGGCTGGGAGACAGGGGGACCAGGGCCGGGAGCTAGAGGGGACCCAGAACCGGGCACAAGTGAGTGACCAGGGCCTGGAGGTATAGGGAGAAGGGCAGAGAGGCAGGGGGCGACCAGGGCCGGGAGGCAGAGGGGGACCTGGGACAAGGGGTAGAGGGGTACCTCGGTCCGGAGATGGGGGACCAGGGCCTAGAGGTAGAGGGGACCCAGGGCCTGGACGGAAAGAAGTGCCACGGCCTGGAGGTAGAGGGTGATGAAAGCTGGCAGGCCCAGAGGGACCAGGGCCGGGAGGTAGAGCGGGACCAGTGACCGGAGGTACAAGGCGACAAGGGCTGGTTCGAACCGGGGCACCATGCCGGTAGACAGAGAGGGACCAGATCGGGCAGAAGATGTGGACCAAGGTAGCGAGGTAGAGGGGAACTAGGCCCGGAGGGAGAAGGGGACCAGGGCCGAGAAGCAGGAGGGGGCGGGTAGGGCAGAGAGGCTGAGGGGGATCAGAGCTGGGATATAGAAGGGGACCAGGGCCAGGATTCAGTGGGGTACGGGGGCCGGGAGGCAGAGGGTGACCAGAGCTGAGAGGTGGGAGGGACCAGGGCAGGGATGCAGAGGGGGACGAGGAATGGGAAGCAGAGGGGGACCTAGGTCAGGAGGCAGATGGTGACCAGGGCCAGGAGGCAGAGGGGTACCTGGACCGGGAAACAAAGGGACCAGGGCCGGGAAGTAGTGGGGTACCTGGGCCGGAGGTCATGGGGACCAGGGCTGGTTGGTAGAGGGGAACCAGGGCAGTGAAGGAGAAGGACCAGGCCCAGGAGGTAGAGGGTCACCAGGGCGGGGAGTCAGAGGGGGACCAGGGCCAGGAGGCAGAGGGGTACCTGGACCTGCAGTCAGGAGGACTAGGGCTGAGCGGCAGAGGGGGACCATGGCCGGGAGGCAGAGGGGTACCTGTACCAGGAAACAAGGGAACCAGTGCCGGAAGGTAGAGGGCTACCTGGGCCGGGAGGCAGGGAGACCAGAGTGGGCAGGTAGAGGGGACCCAGGGCCGCGACAGAGAGAAGGACCAGGGCTTGGAGGTAGAGGGACAACTGTGCTGGGAAGCACAGAGGGACCAGGCCACGGAGGCAGGGGGGGACCATGGCAGGTTGGCAGAAGGGGACCAGGGCCAGGAGGCCGAGGGGTATCTGGACTGGGAGGCAGAGGGGTACCTGGGCCAGGAGGCAAGGGGACCAGGGCCTGGAGGTAGAGGACGCCAAGGCCCGGGACGGAGAGACCCAAGGGCCTGGACGTAGAGGGAGATTCAGGCCGGGAGGCACAGAGCGACCAGGGCCGGGAGGCACAGAGGGACGTGGGCCGGGAGGCAGTGGGACTAGGGCCGAGAGGTGGGGGGAACCAGGATAGGGAGGCAGAGGAGGACCAGGGCCGGGAGGCAAAGGGGGACCAGGATGGGGAAGCAGAGGGGGATCAGGGCCCAGAGGCAGAGGGGGTACCTGGGCCGGGAGACAGGGGAATCAGGGCCAGGATGCAGACGGGGAAAAGAGCCAGGATGCAGCGGGGTACCTGGGCCGGGAGATAGAGGGGGACCAGGTCAGGATGCAGAGGGGAACCAGGTCCGAAAGCCAGGGGAGGACAAGGGCACGCAGAGGGGGCCAGGAATAGGAGGTAGAAGGGGACCAGGGCCCGGAGGCAGAAGGGTACCAGGGTCGGGATGTAGTGGGGCACCTGGGTTGGGAGACAGTTGGACCAGGGCCCGCAGGAAGAGGGAACCAAGGGCCGGGATGGAGAGAGGCCCAAGGGCCTGGAGGTAGGAGACCAACTCCAGGATGCACAGAGGGACCAGGTCCGGGAGGCAGAAGAGTACCTGGGCCAGGAGACAGGGGGCCGACGGCCGGGAGGCAGAGGCGTACTAGGCTGGGAGACGGGCAGCAGAGCTGAGATGTATTTGGTTGGGATAGAGAGAGGGAGCTGGGCGTCGGGGCAGAGGAGGACCTGGGCCAGAAGGTAGAGGGCCGGTAGACACGGGGACCAGTGCCGGGAGGTAGAGGGGACCTATGGCCGGGACGGAGAGAGATCCAGTGGCCTAGACGTAGAGGGAGTCCAGGGCCGGGAGGCAGAGGGGGACCTGGCCCTGGAGGTAGAGGAGGACCAGGGTCAGGAGGCAGAGGTGTTCCTGTGCCAGGAGACGGGGGACCAGGGTCGGCAGGCAGAGGGGGACCAGGGTTGGCAAACGGGGATCAGGGCCGGGAGGCAAAGGGGGATCACGACCGAGAAACATGGGGGACAAGGTCAGAGAGGTAGAAGGGGACCGGGGACAGGAGATTGAGTGGGACCAGGGCCGGTAGCCAGGGGGACTGGGGCTGGGAGACAGAGGGTTACCTGGGCTAGGAGATGGGGCCTAAGGCTGAGAAGTAGAAGGAAACCAGGGCTGAGAGATGGGGGTTGACCAGAACTCAGAGAGGCAGAGGCCGGCCAGGGCAGGAAAGAAGAAGGGGACCGGGGCAGGGAGGCAAAGGGGGACCAGGGCCTGGAGGCAGAGAGGGACTAGGGCCGGTAGACAAGGGGACCGGGGCAGGGAGGCAGAAGGGTCCCTGGCCGGGAGACAGGGGGACCAGGGCCGGGAGTCAAAGGGGTACCTGTGCCGGGAGAAGGGGTATATGGCTGAGAAGCAGAGGGGAACCAGGGCCGAGAGGTGGTCAGAGAGGTCAGAGAGGCAGAGGCTGATCAACGTCGGTAAGCAGAGGGGGACCAGGGCTGGGAAGGGAGAGAGGGACCAGGGCCGGGAGGCAGAGGGGCACCAGGGCCAGGTAATGGGGATCAAGCAGACAGAGATAGTGGTACCCCTGTCTCCCTGCCCTTGTACCCCCTGCTTCTCAGAAGTAAAGGGGAACCAGGGCCGAAAGAGGGGGACCAGGGGCGTAAGGCAGGGTGAGCCGAAAGCAGGGAGGCAGAGGGTGCCCAAGGCAGGGAGGCAGAGGGGGACCAGGGCGGGGAGGCACAGGGGGACTAGGGCCAGGACACAGAGGGACCATGGCTGGAGGTGTGAGGGCACCCAAGACCGGGAGGGGGACCAGGGCCAGGAGGCAGTGGGGGACAACGGCCAGGAGGCAGCCGGGTACCTGGGTCGGGAGATGGCGGATCAGGGCTGGGAGGATGAGGGGGACCAGGGCCCGGAGGCAGACGGGTACCTGGGCCGTAAGGCAAAAGGAGACCAGGGCCGAGAAGCGGTGGGGGACAAGGGCAGTGAACCAGAGGGGGGACCAGGTCCTGGAAGCTGAGGGGGACCAGGACCAGGAGGCAGAGGGTTACTTGGGCCAGGAGACGGGGGACCAGGGTCGGGGGGCAGAGGGGGACCGGGGCTGGGAAACGGGGACCAGGTCCTGTGGGCTGATTGGTTCCTCTGCCTCCCTGCCCTTGTCCCCGCCCCCCCCCCCCCCCCCCCGCTTCTTGGAACTAAAGGAGAACTAGGGCTGTCAGGCACAGGGGAACCAGGGACGGGAGGCAGATGGGGACCAGGGCAGTGTTGCTGGGGGGACCAGGGCCAAAAGGAGAGGGGGACCAGGGCAGGGAGGCAGAGGGGGACCAGGACAGGGAGGCTGGGGGTGACCTGGGCAGGGACCTGGGGGTGACCTGGGCCAGGAGGCAGTGGAGTGCCCGGGCCGGTAGACGGTGGACCAGGGCCGGAAGGCAGAGGGGAACCAGGGCCAGGAGGCAGAGGGGTACCTGGGCTGGGATGCAAAGTGGGACCAGGGCCGAGAAGCATGGGGGACAAGGTCAGGGCGGCAGAGGGGGACCATGTCCGTTAGACAGGGGACCAGAGACGGGAGGCAGAAGGGTACCTGGGCCAGGAGACAGGGCCAGGGCCAGGGCTGGGAGGCTCAAAGGGACCAGTGTTGGGAGGTAGAGGGGGATCAGGGCCTGGAGGTAGAGGGGGACCAGGGCCAGAAGGCAAGGTCCCTGCCCTGGTCCCCCTGCCTCCCGGCCTAGGTACCTCTCTACCTCCTGGCCCTGGTTGCCCTCTGTCTCCCGGCCCTGGTCCCCTGTCTCCTGGCCCAGGTACCCCTCTGCCTCCTGGACCTGGTCCCCTTCCACCTACCTGCCCTGGTCCCCATCTGCCTCCCGGCCCTGGTCTCCCTCTGCCTCCCTGCCATTGTCCCCCCCGCTTCTCGACCCTGGTCCCCCTCTGCCTCCCGGCCCAGGTAACCTTCTGCGTCCTGGCCATGATCCCTCTGTGCTTCCCGGCCCTGGTCCCCCACGGCCTCTTATCCTTGGTTTCCTGCAACCTACAGGCCCTTGGGTGAGTCTTTTTCCTGACCCTCTGTTCCCTCCACCTCCTGGACATGGTCCCCTGTCTCCAGGTGTCGGTACCCCTCTGCCTCCTGGCCCTGGTCCCCCTCTGCTTCTCGGCTCTGGTCCCCCTCTCTCCCTGCCCTGATCCCCCTCTGACTCTCGGCCCTGGTTCCCCTGTCTTCCAGCCCAGGTTCCCCTCTACCCCCCGGCCCTGGTCACTTTCTGCCTCCCCACCCTGGACCGCTTCTACCTCCCGGCCCTGGTCCCCCCTGTCTTCCGGCCTAAGTACTGCACTGGACCCCTCTGCATACGTGCCCTGGTCCCCCTGTGTCCCGGCCTAGGTACCCCTCAGCCTCCTAGCCTTGGTCCTTCTCTGCCTTCAGGCCCTGGTTCCTTTGGCATCCCGGCCCTGGTCCCCCTCTGCCTCCCTGCCCTTGTCGCCCCCGTTTCTCCACCCTGGTCCCCCTTAGGCTCCCAGCCCAGGCACCTCCTTGCCTCCCGGACCTGATCAGCCTCTGCGACTATTATCTGGTCACCCCCGGACTCTAGGCCATGGTCTCGCTCTGCTTCTCAGACCTGGTCCTCCTATATACTGATCCAGATCCCCCTTTAGCTACCGTCCCTGGTTCCCCCAACTTCTCTTCCCCGGTCACTCTGTACCTCCTGGCCCAGATATGCCTCTGGCTTCTGGCCCTGGTCACCCTCTGGCCCCCGACCCTGGTCCCCAATCTCTCAGCTCAGGTACCTTTCTGCCTCCCAGCCCTGGTCCCCCTCTCTCCGGGTCCAGGTCCTCCTTTCTCCCGGCCCAGGTACCTTCCTGCCTCCTGGCCCTGTTCCCCCCCGCCGCCCTGCTGGGGTCACCCTCTGCCTCTCGGCCCTGTGTCCCCTCAACCTACCGGCCCTGTTCGCCTGGTCTCCTGGCCCAGGTACCCCTCTGCTTTCATCATCATCATCAATCGTATTTATTGAGCGCTTACTATGTGCAGAGCACTGTACTAAGCGCTTGGGAAGTACAAATTGGCAACATATAGAGACAGTCCCTACCCAACAGTGGGCTCACAGTCTAAAAGGGGGAGACAGAGAACAAAACCATACTAACAAAATAAAATAAATAGAATAGATATGTACAAATAAAATAAATAGAGTAAAAAATATGTACAAACATATATACATATATACAGGTGCTGTGGGGAAGGGAAGGAGGTAAGATGGGGGGGATGGAGAGGGGTACGAGGGGGAGAGGAAGGAAGGGGCACAGTCTGGGAAGGCCTCCTGAAGGAGGTGAGCTCTCAGCAGGGCCTTGAAGGGAGGAAGAGAGCTAGCTTGGCGGATGGGCAGAGGGAGGGCATTCCCGCATGGCCCCTGGCCCCACATGCTTCCTGGCCTTGGCCGGCCTCTGCCTCACTGACCCGGTTGCCCGCCGCCTCTTGGCCCTGGGCCTGAAGGCAGAGGGGGACCAGGGCTGGGAGGCCGAAGGGAACCAGGGCCTGGAGGCAGAGAGGGACCAAGGCTAGGAGGCAGAGGGGTACCTAGGCCGGGAGACAGGGGGACCAGGACTGGGAAGTAGAAATGGTCCAGGGTGGGGAGGCAGAAGGTGACCAGGGCCAGGAGGTAGAGGGGAACCTGGGCCGGAAGACAGGAGAGCCAGGGCCGAGAGTCAGAGGGGGATCAGGGCAGGGAGAGAAGGGGACCAGGGCCTAGAAGCAGAGGGGGACCAGGGCCGGGAGACAGAGGGTTACTTACAACGGGAGACAGGGGGACCATGTCCAGGAGGTAGAGGGTACAGAGGGTCAGGACAGAGATTCACCCAAGGGCCTGTAGGTTACAGGAAACCAAGGCTAGGGGGCCGTGGGGGCTCAGGGTCGGGAAGCACAGAGGGACCAGAGCCAGGGAGTAGAAGTTTACCTGGGCCGGGAGGCAGAGGGTGACCGCGGTCGAGAAGCGGGGGGGACAATGGCAGGAGGCAGAGGGAGACCAGGGCCGGGAGGCAGATGGGGACCAGGGCAGGTAGGCAGAAGGGGACCAGGTCCAGGAGGCAGAGGGGTACCTGGGCCGGGAGACGGAGGACTAGGACCGGGAGACAGAGGGCAACCAGGACCAGGAGTTAGAGAGGTACCTAGGCCGGGAGGCACGGGGACCAGGGCAGGGACCTCTGCCTCCTGGCCCTGGTCCCCCTCTCCCTCCAGGCCCTGGTCCCCCTCTACCTCCCAACACTGGTCCCTTTGAGCCTCCAAGCCCTGGCCCCCCTGTCTCCTGGCCCAGGTAGCCTTCTGCCTCCCGTCTCTCGTCCCCTGTCTAACGGACCTGGTCCCCCTCTGCCTCCCTGACCTTTTCCTATATGCTTCTCGGCCCTGGTCCCACTTTGCGTCCCGGCCCAGGTACACCTCTGCCTCCTGGCCCTGGTTCTCTTCTGCCTTCCGGCCCTGGTCCACCGTCTACCGGCCCGGGTACTCCTTTGCCTCCTGGCCCAGGTGACCCCGATATCTCTGCCTAGGTCACCCCCAGCCTCCCGGTACTGGTCCCCCTCTGCCTCCCTGTCCTGTTCCCCCTTCCTCCTGGCCCTGGTCCCCCCACCACCACCCTGCCCTTGCCCCCCTCTGCCTCCCGTCCCTGGTTCCCCTGTGCCTGACAGCCCTAGTTCCCCTTTAGTTCCAAGAAGCCGGGGGACAAGGGTAGGGAGGCAGAGGAACCAATCAGCCCACAGGACCTGGTCCCCGTTTCCCAGACACGGTCGCCCTCTGCCTCCCCAACCTGGTATCCCGTCTCCCGGCCCAAGTACCTTTCTGCCTCCTGGCCCTGGTCCCCTTCTGCTTCCAGGACCTTGTCCCTTTCTGGCTCACTGCCCTTGTTCCCCGTGGCTTCTCGGCCCTGGTCCCCTTTTGCCTTACTGACCAGGTACCCCTCTGCCTCCGGGCCCTCGTCCCCCTCATCCTCCCATCCCTGATCCGCCATCTTCCGGCCCAGGTACCCCGCTGCCTCCTGCCCCTTGTCCCGCACTGCCTCCTGACCCTGGTCCCCCACTGCCTCCCAGCCCTGGTACCCCTCCGCCTCCCGGTCTTGTGTCCCCTCAAACCTCCAGCCATGGTCCCTCTGCATCCTGGCCCTAGTCCCCCTGTTCCTCCCCGCCCTGATCCTCCTCTGCCTCCCTGTCTTAGCCACCCTCTGCCTCCCTGCCTTTGTCGCCTCCTGCCTTACGTCCCTGGTCCCCCTCTTACGCCCTGGTTCCCCATTACTTCTGAGAAGCGGGGGGTACAAGGCCAGGGAGACAGTGGTACCACTATGCCTGTCTGCTTGATCCCCATTGCCCGGCCCTGGTCCCCATCCATCTCCCGGCCCGGGTCCTTCTCTGCCTTCCTAGCCCTGGTCCCTCTCTGCCTTCCCAGCCCTGGTCCCCCTCTGCTTACCGACGTTGATCAGCCTCTTCCTCTCTGACCTGGTCGCCCCCCGCCTCTCAGCGCTGGTTCCCCGCTGCTTCTCAGCCATATACCCCTTCTCCCGGCACAGGTACCCCTTTGACTCCCGGCCCTGGTGCCCCTGTCTCCCGGCCAGGGACCCTTCTGCCTCCCTGCCCCGGTCCCCTTGTCTACCGGCCCTAGTCCCTCTCTGCCTCCAGGCCCTGGTCCCCCTTTGCCTCCCTACCCCGGTCCCCTTCTTCCCAGCCCTGGCCGGCCTCTGCCTCTCTGAGTCCTGGTCAACCCCCATCTCTTAGCCCTGGTTTCCTTCTGCTTCTCAGCCTTAGGCCCCATCTTCTGGACCAGGTAACCCTCTGTCTCCCAGCCCCAGTCCCCCTGGCTACCGGCCCTGGTCCCACTCAATCTCCTGTCCCCGGTCCCCCTCCACCTCCCTGACCTCGTCCCCCATGCTTCTCGGCCGTGATCCCCCTTTGTCTTCCGGCCCTGATCCCCGTTTCCCAACGCTGGTCCCCTTCTACCTGCCGACCCTGGTCCCCCGTCTCCTGGCACAGGTACACCTCTGCCTCCTGACCCTGGTCCTCCTCTTCCTCCAGGGCCAGGTCCCCCTCTACCTCCCGGCCCTGGTTCCTTTAAGTCTCCTGGCCCTGGACGCCCTCTACCTCTAGGCCACTGGGTCTTTCTCCGTCCCGGCCATAGGTCCTCTCTACCTCCCGGCCCTGGTCCCCTTGTCTACCGGCCCTGGTCGTCGTCTGCCTCCCTGCTCTGGTCCCCCTCAAATTCCCAGCCCAGCACGGCCTCGGCCTCTCTGACCTGGTCATGCCCCACCTCTCGGGCCTGGTTCCCCTCTGCTTCTCAGCCCTAGTCCCACTGTCTGCCGGCACAGGTACCCCTCTGCCTCCCAGCCCTGGTCCCCTTGTCTCCTGGCCCGGGAACCCCTCTCCCTCCCGGCCCTGGTCGCCCGGTCTACAGGCCCTGGTCCCCCTCTTTCTCCCGGTCCTGGTCGCCCTCTGCCTCCCTGACCTTGTCAAACCACTTCTCGGCCCTGGTCCCCCTTTGCCTCCTGGCCCTGGTCCCCCGTCTACCGGACCGAGTCATCCTCTGCCTCCTGGCCCTGGTCCCCCGCTGTCTCCAGGCCCTGGTCACCCATTCATTCATTCGTCTATTCAATCGTATTTATTGACCGCTTACTGTGTGCAGACCACTGTACTGAGCGCTTGGGAAGTACAAGTTGGCAACATATAGAGACGATCCCTACCCAACAACGGGCCTCCCACCCCAGGTCCCCCGCCTCCCGGTCCCATTGGGCCTCCGGGGCCTGGTCTCCCACTACCTCCAGGCCACTGGCTCTCTTTCCGTCCCGGCCATGGGTCCCCTCTACCTCCATGCCCTGGTCCCCCTATTCTGCCAGCCCTGGTCTCCCTCTACCTTTCAGCCCTGGTACCCCTGTCTCCTGGCCCAGGTACCCCTCTGTTTCCTTGCCCTGGTCCCCACTCCTTCCAAGCCATGGGACATGGGTCTCTCTCCGTCCTGCCCATGAGTCCCCCTGTTCTTCTAGACTTGGTTTACCTCTACCTCCAAGCCCTGGTCCCTTTATACGTCCTTGCGCTGGGACCCTCTACCTCCCAGCCTAGGTCTCCCTGTCTCCCGGCCCCGGACCTCCAGTCCTCCGGCCCAGGTACTCCACTGTCTCCTAGCTCTGGTCCTCCACTGCATCCCGAGCCTGGTCCCCCTTCTCCAGGCCCAGATACCCCTCTGCTCCCTGGCCTTGATCCCCCTCTACGTCCCAGGCCTGGTCACCCCAGCCTCCCGACCCTAGTCCTCCGTCTCCGGGCTCAGGAACCCCTTGCCTCCTGGCCCTGGTACCCCGCTACCTCCCGACCCTGGTCCCCCTTCTCCGGGACCCAGCACCCCGCTGCCTCCTGGCCCTAATCACCCTCTGCCTCCGGGCCCTGGTCACCCAAGCCTCCCGACCCTAGTCCCCCGTCTCCCGGCCCAGGAATCCCTTGCCTCCTGGCCGTGGTCCCCTTCTGTCTCCAGTCCCTGGTCCCCCTCTGCCTCCCTTCTCGGCCCTGGTCCCCCTTTGCCTTCCAGCCCAGGTACCTCTCAGCCTCCTGGCACTGGTCCCCCTCTGTCTCCCGTGCCATGTCCACCTGTCTGCTTGTCCAGGTCCCTTTCTCTCCATCTTGGCCCTGGGTCCCATCTACCTTCAGGCCCTGGGCCCGTGTCCCCAGACCCAGGTAACTCTCTACCCCCTGTTCTGCTTAACCTTCTGCCTCCCGGCCCTGGTCACCCTCTACCTCCTGGCCCTGGGCCCCTGTTTCCCGATGCAGGTATACCTCTGCCTCCTGGCCTTGGTCCCCCCTGCCTCCTCGCCCTGGCAATAGTAATAATGATGATAATGATGGCAGTGATTAAGCGCTTACTATGTGCAAAGCGCTGTACTAAGCTCCTGGTGCACCTCTGCATCCGGCCCTGGTCCCCTTCTGCCTCCCTGCCTTGGTCATCCCGTGCCTCTCGTCCCTGGTCCCCCTCTGACTTTCTGCCGTGGCTCCCCTTTACTTCCGAGAAGCAGGAACAACAAGGGCAGGGAGGCAGACGTATCCCTCTGCCTGCCAGTCCTCATCCCTGTTTCCCGGCCCTGGGCCCCTCTGCCTCCCGGCCCGGGTCCCCCACTGCCTCCTGGCCCAGGTGACCCTCTGCCTCGCGGCCCTGGTCCCTTTGATCCTCGTGACCCTGCCCTTCCTCTACCTGCAGGCCACTGGGTCTCTCTCCGCCCCAGCCATGGGTTCCCTCTCACTCCCGTCCCTGGTTCCCCTGTTTTGCCAGCCCTGGTCCCAACCCTTCTGCTTCCCGGCCCCTGTCCCCATCTGCCTCCTGGCCCAGGTCAGTCTCTGCCTCCGTACCCTGGTCCCCCTGCTTATCAGCCCCGATTCCCCTCTGCCTCCAGGCCCAGGAACATCTCTGCCTCCTGGCCCTGGTCCCCCTCGTCCTCCCCGACTTGTCCCCCTGTTGCCTGCCCAGGTACCCCTTTGCCTCCCTTACCTGGTCCCCCTCAGCCGCCCTGCCATGTTCCCCCTCTGCCTCCGGGCCCTGTTCCCTCCGTGCCTCCCGGCTCTGGTCTCCCTCTACCTCCAGGCCCTTGGGTCAATCTCTGTCCCGGCCCTGGGTCCCCTCTACTTCCCGGTCCTGGTACCAACATCTCCCAGCCCAAGTACCACTCTACCTCCCGGCCCTGTCCCTCTCTGCCTTCTGGCCCAGTTCCCCCTGTGCCTGCCAGCCCTTGTCTCCCTCTCCCTCCTGGCCCTGGCCTTTCTCTACATCTCGGCCCTGGGTCCCCTCTATCTTAAGGCCCTGGCCCCCTTTATCCAGACCCAGGTAACTCTCTACCCCCTGGCCCGCGTAACCTTCTGCCTCCCGGCCCTGGTCTGCCTCTACCTCCTGGCCCTGGTCCCCTGGTCCCCCTGTTTCACGGTGCAGATATACCTCTGCCTCCTGGCCCTGGTCCCCCCCTGCCTCTCGGCTCTGGTCCCCATCTGACTCTTGGCCCTGGTCCCCTTGTCCCCTGGCCCAGGCTCCCCTCTGCCTCCTGCCCTGGTACACCTGTCTGCCAGCCCAGGTACCCCTCTGCCTCCTGGCCCTGGTCCTCCTCTGCCTCCAAGCACTGATCCCCATCTGCCTCCCAGCACTGGTCCCTCTGTGCCTCCTGGTCCTGGTCTCCGTCTACCTTCAGACCCTTGGGTCTCTCTCCATCCCGGCAATGGGTACCCTCTACCTCACGGCCCTGGTACCCTTGTCTCCCGTTCCAGGTACCTGTCTCCCGTCTCCTGTCCCAGGTACCCCTCTGCCACCTATCTCCGGTCGCCATCTGCCTCCTGGCCCAGGTCTGCCTCTGCCTCCAAACCCTGGTCCCTCTACTTATGGGCCCCGATCCCCCTGTAGCTCCCGGCCCAGGAAACTCTCTGCCTCCTGGCCCTGGTCCCACTCGGCCTCCCCGACCTGTCCCCTTCTACCTCCCGGCCATGGTCCCTCTGTGCGTCCCGGCCCTGGTCTCCCTGGACCTCCAGGCCCTGGTACCTCTCTCCATACCGGCCCTGGTCCCCCTGTTTCCCGGCCCAGGTTCCACACTGCCTTCTGGCACTGGTCCCCCTCTGCCACTCGGCTTTGGTCTCTCTGTCTCCTGGCCCAGATCCCCCTATGCCTCATGATCCTGGTCCCCCCTACCTCATGGCCATGGTCCTGCTCTACCTCTCGGCCCAGTTACACCTCTACATCCTGGTCCTGGTCACCCTCTGCCTCCCGGACCTGGTCCCTCTGTGCATCCTGGAGTTGGTCTCCTACCTCCAGGCCCTTGGGCCTCTCTCCATCCCGGCCCTTGGTTCCCTCTTCCTGCGGGCCCTGGTCCAACTGTCTCCCAACCCAGGTGCCCCACTACATCCCGACCCTGGTACCCTTCTGCCTCCGGGCCCTGGTCCCCTTCTACCTCCTATTCCTGGCCCCCTCTGCGTGCCCTTGTCCTCCCCTGGCTTTCGGACCTGGTTCCCCTCTGCATCCTGACCTGGTCCCCCTCTATCTCCCGGCCCAGGTACCCCGCTGCATCCTGGCTCTTTTCCCCGTCTGCATCCTGGCCCTGATTCCCCTGTCTCCCGGCCCAGGTACCCCCTCTGCCTCTGGGCCCTTATCCCCCTCTTCCTCCCCATCCTGGTCCCCCTCTGCCTCCCGGCCCTGGTCCTCCTCTGCCTCCCTATCCTGGTTCCCCCCACCTCTCGGCCCTAGTCCCACTGCCTCCCGGCCCACGTCCCTCTGTGCCTCCCGGCCCTGGTCGCTCTGTGCCTCCCGGCCTGAATCTCTCTCTACTTCCAGGCCCTTGGGTCTCTCTCCGTGCCGGGCCTTGGTGTCCTCTACCTCCAGGCCCTGGTCCCCTTGCCTCCTGGCCCAGGTACCCCTCTGCCTCCCAGTCCAGATACCCCTCGGCCTCCTGGCCCTGGTTTCCTTCTGCCACCGTGCCATGGTCCCTCTCTGCCTCCGTGACTTGGTCCCTCTGTGCTTCCCGACACTGTTCTCGCTCTACCTCCAAGCCCTGGTCCTTCTCTCCGTCGCGGCCCTGGGTCGCCTCTACCTGCCAACTCTGGTCTCCCTGCATCCCGGCCCAGGTAGCCCTCTACCTTCCGGCACTGGTCCCCCCGTTTTCTGGTCCAGGTACCCCTCTGCCTCCCGGCCATTGTCCCCCTCTGCCGCTCAGCCCTAGTCCTCCTGACTGCAGGCCCATGTACCCCACTGCCTCCTGGCCCTGCTCCCCCTCTGACTCCCCGCCCTAGTGCCCCTCTACCTCCTGGGCCTTGTCCTTCTCCTTCATTGCCCTGGTTCCCCTCCACCAACCAGCCCTGGTCCCCATGACCTCCGGCCCAGGTACCCCACTACTTCCCGGCCCTGGTCCCTTTGTTTCCCGGTCCAGGTACCCCTCTGCCTCCTGGCCCTGGTCAGCATCTGCCTCCTGACCTAGGTGCCCCTCTGCTTCCCATTCCTGGTCCCTCTCTGCATCCCTGCCCTGGTCCCTCCCACCTCTCAGCTCTGGTCACCCTCTGCCTCCCGGCCCCCGTACCCCACTGAATCCTGGCCCTGGTCCCCTTCTATATCCCAGCTCTGATCCCCCTCAGCCTCTCTGCCCTACCCGCCCCCTCCTGCTTCTCGGCCCTGGTCCCCTTCTCCCTCCGGGCCTAGTTCCCCTCTACCTCGCTACCTTGGTCCACATCTTCTGCCCGATCTGGTCCCTCTCTGTCTACCGGCATGGTGCCCCGGTTCGAACCAGCCCTTGTCGCCTTGTACCTCCGGTCACTGGTCCCGCTCTACCTCCCGGCCCTGGTCCCTCTGGGCCTGCCAGCTTTCATCACCCTCTACCTCCAGGCCGTGGCACTTCTTTCCGTCCAGGCCCTGGGTCCCCTCTACCTCTAGGCCCTGGTCCCCCATCTCCGGACCGAGGTACCCCTCTACCCCTTGTCCCAGGTCCCCCTCTGCCTCCCGGCCCTGGTCGCCCCCTGCCTCTCTGCCCGTCTCCCTATACCTCCAGGCCCTGGTCACTCACTTGTGCCCGGTTCTGGGTCCCCTCTAGCTCCCGGCCCTGGTCCCCCTGTCTCCCAGCCCTGGTACCCCTCGAACTCCCGGCCCAGGTCCCCCTGTTTGCCGGTGCAGGTATACCTCTACCTCCAGGCCCTGGTCCCTCTCTGCCTCTCAACCCTGATCTCCCTCTGACTCTTGGCCCTGGTCCCCTTGTCTCCCGGCCCAGGCACTCCTCTGTCTCCCGGACCTAGTCCACCTGGCTCCCAGCCCAGATACCTCTCTGCCTCATGGCCCTGGTCCTCCTCTGCCTCCAGGCCCTAATCCCACTCTACCTCCTGGCCCTGGTGTCCTCTGTGCCTTCTGGACCTGGATCCTCTGTGCCTTCTGGACCTGGATCCTCTGTGCCTCCTGGCCCTGGTCTCCCTCAACCTTTAGGCAATTTGGTCTCTCTCCAGCCCAGCCCGGGATCCCCTCTACCACCCAGCCCTGGTCCCCCTGTCTCCCGGCCCCCTGTTTCCCGGCCCAGGCACCTCTCTACCTCCCAACCCTGGTCCCCGGGTCTCCTGGCCCAGGTACCCCTCTGCCTCCTGGCCCTGGTCCCCCTCTGCCTCCCAGCCTTGGTCCCTATCTGCCTCCCAGCCCTGGTTAGCCTCTGCCTGCATATCCCGGTTCCCCATGCCTATCTGCCCCGACCCCCCTCTGCCTACCGGCCCTGGACCCCGTCTCTTGGGCCAGGAACCCCTCGGCATCCTGGGCCTGGACACCTCTGCCTCCAGGCCCTGGTCCCCCTCTGCCTCCCGGTCATGGTCCCATCTGCCTCCTTGCCCTGGTCACCCACTGCTTCTCGGCCCTGGTTCCCTTCTGCCTCCCGGACCAGGTACACCTCTCCCTCCTGGCCCAGGTAACCCTCTGCCTCCCGGCCTTGGTCCCCCTCTGCCTCCTGGCCCTGGTCCGCCTCTGCCTCCTGTCCCTGGTCCGCCTCTGCCTCCTGTCCCTGGTCCCCCTCTGTCTCCTGGCCTTGGTCCCCCTCGGCCTCCTGGCCCTAGGCCCTCTGTACCTCCCAGCCATATTCCCCTGTCTCCTATTACTTTAGGTCTCCTCTACCCGGCCTTGCCCTGGGTCCACTCTACATCCCGGCCCAGTTATCACTCTATATTCCGGCCCTGGTCCCCCTGTCTTCTGACCCAGGACCACTCTGCCTCCCAGTCCTGGTCTGCCTCTGCGTCCCTGCCCTGGTCCCTCCCGCCTCTCAGCCCTGATCCCCCTCTGCCTCTCAGCCATGAACCCCGTCTCCCAGCCCAGGTACCTCTCTGCCTCCGGGCTAGGGTTCCCCGCTGCGTCTAGGCCCTGGTACCCCTCTGCCTCTCGGCTGTGATCCCCCACTGCCTCTTGGCCCTGGTCCCTCTGTCTACCGGCCCAAGTACCCCTCTACCTCCCGGCCCTAGTTCCCCTGTCTCCCGGCCCCACGTACCTCTCAACCTCCCGACTATGGTCCCCGGGACTCTTGGCCCAGGTAACCCCTCTACGTCCTGGCCCTGGCCCCACTGTCTCCTGGAGAAGGTACCCCACTGCCTCCTGGCCCTGGTTCCCCTCTGCCTCCAAGCTCTTGTCCCTCTGTGCCTCCCGGCCCTGGTCTCCCTCTACCTTCAGGCCCTGGGTCCTCTCTCCTTCCCAGCCCTGGTTCCCCTCTACCAACCAGCCCTGGTCCCCATGACTTCGGGTCCAGAGGTACCCCACTACCTCCCATCCCAGGTCCTTTGGTTTCCCGGTCCAGGTACCCCTGTGCCTCCTGGCCGTGGGTCCCCTCCACCTCCCAACCCAGGTCCCCCTCTGCCTCCCAGTCCTGGGCCCCCACTGCCTCCCTGCCCTGGTACCTCCCGCCTCTCAGCCCTCGTTCCCCTCTGCCTCCCATCCCAAGTGCCCCTCTGCCTCCCAGCCCTGGTCCCCCACTGCGGCACAGCCCCGGTACCCCTCACCCTCTCGGCCATGATCCTCCTCTGCCTATCGGCACTGGTCACTCTGTCCCCAGGCCCAGATACCCCTTTGCCTCCTGGCCCTGGTCCCCCTGTCTCCCGGCCAAGGTAACCCTCTGCCTGCTGGTCATGGGCCCCTTCTGCCGCGTTGCCCTGGGCCACCTCTGCCTCCCGGCCCTGGTCTCTTTCTTCCTGCAGGCACTGGTCCGGTCTCCTGGGTCTCTCTCCGTCCTGGCCCAGGGTCCCCTCCACCTCCCGGCCCTGGTGCCCCTATGCCTCCCTACCCCAGTCTGCACCGTCTCTCAGCCCTGGTCTCCCACTACCTCCCGGACCCGGTCCACCGCTTCCTGGCCAAGGTAACCCTCTGCCTCCCTGTTCCGGTCCCTCTATGCCATGCCCGTGGTACCACTCTGCCGCCCTGCCCTGGTCCCCCTCTACCTCCCGACCCTGGTTACTCTGTTCCCGGTCAAGGTACCCTTCTGCCTCCCTGCCCCGGTCCACCTGTCTCCTGGCCCAGGTACCCCTCTGCCTCCTGGCCCTGGTCCCCCTCTGCCTCCAGGCCTTAGTCCCCCATTTCCTACCGGCCCTTATCTCCCATTTACCGGCCCAAGTAACCTTCTGCCTCCTTGCCATGGTCACCTTCTGCAGCATTGCCCTGGTCCACCTCTGCCTCCCGGCCCTGTTTGTTCTGTGCCTCCCTGCCCTGGTCTCCTCCTAACTCCAGGCCCTTGGGTCTCTCTTCATTCCAGCCCTGGGTCCCCTCTACCTCCCAGCCCTGGTCCCCCTATGCCTCCCTGCCCCAGTCCAACCCGCCTCTCAGCCCTGGTCCCCCATCTCCTGGTCAAGGTATCCCTCTGCCTCACTGTTCAGTTCCCTTTGTGTCATGGCCCAGGTACCCCACTGCATCCTGGGCCTGGTGCCCCTCTGCCGCCCTGCCCTGGTCTTCCTCTGCCTCTCGGTCCTGGACCCTCTGTGCCTCCAGACCCTGGTCTCCTTCTACCTCCAGGTCTTGGATCTCTCTCCTCCCCGGCCGTGGTTCCCCTCTACCTCCATGCCCTGGTCACCTTGTCTCCTGGCCCAGGGACCATTCAGCCTCCTTGCCCTCGTCCGCCTCTGCTGCCCTGCTCTGGTCCCCCTCTGCCTCCCGGCCCTGGTCCCTCTGTGCCGCCCGATTCTGGTGTCCTTCTACCTCCAGGCCCTTGGGTCTCTCTCCGTCCCGGCCGTTGTTCCCCTCTATCTGCGGCCCTGGTCCGCCTGTCTCCCGACCCAAATATCCCTCTGCCTCCCTGGTCCTGGTCCCCCTCTGCCTCCCTGCCCTGGTTCCCACCTGAGTCTCAGTCTTGGTGCCCCCTGCCTTTCGTCCCTGGTGTCCCTGTCTCCTGGCCCAGATCTGCCTTTCTCCCGGCCCAGGTTCCCATCTGCCTCCTGGAACTATTCCCCCTGTCTCCCGGCCAGGGTACCCCTCTGCCTTCTGCCCTGGTTCCCCTCTGCCTACCTGCCCTGGTCCACCTCAGCCTCCAGGCTCTGGTCCCCCTCTCCGTCCCAGCCCGGAGTCAGTTATACCATCCAGGCATGCTCTCCATCTCCCGGCCCTTGTCCCGCTCTGCCGCTCTGCCCTGGCCCCCCTCCCCCTCTCGGCCCTGGTCCCCCTCCCCCTCTCGGCCCTGGTCCCTCTCGGCTCTGGTCCTCCTGTCTCCTGGCCCAGGGACCCCTGTGCCTCCCTGCCCTGGTCCTCCTCCCTTCCGGCCCAGGTACACCTCTACCTCCCGGCCCTGGTCCCCCTGTTTCCCGGCGCTGGTGCCCCTCTGCCTCCTGGTCCTAGTTTCACATTGCAACCCTGCTCTGGTCCACACCGCCTCTCAGCCCTGGTCCCTCTCTGCCTCCCAGCCCAGATACCCCTCTGCGTCCCGGCCCTGATCCCCCTGCCTCAAGACCCAGGTACCCCTCGGCCTCCTGGCCCTGGAAACTCTGTGCCTCCCGGCACTGGTCTCCATCTAGCTCCAGACCCTTGGGTCTCTCTCCGTTCCGGCCATGGGTCCCGTCTACTTTCTACCCCAGATCACCTTGTCTCCCAACAGTCAACCCTCTGCTTCCTGGCCCGGGTCCCCCTCTGCCTCCTGGCCCTGGTCCCCCTCTGACTTCTTATCCTGGTCCCCCCTGCCTCTCGGCCCTGGTCCCACTCTGCCCCTTGGCCCTGGTCCCCCTGTCTCCAGGCCCAGGTACCCCTCTGCCTCCCGGCCCTGGTCGCCCTGTCTCCCAGCCCAGGTACTGCTCTGCCTCCTGGCCCTGGTCCCCCTCTGCCTCCATGCCCTGGTCCCCATCTGCCTCCTCGCCCTGATGCCCTTGAGCCTACTGGACCTGGTCTCCCTCTACCTCCAGGTCCTGGCCCCTCTCTCTGGCCCGGCACTGGGACCCTCTACCTCTTAGCCCGGGTCCTCCCCGTCTCCCGGTCCAGGTATCATTCTGCCACCCGGTCCTAGTCCCCCTGTCTCCCGGCCCCGGTACCCCCTGCCTCCCGGCACTGGTCTCTTATACCTTCCCGTCCTGGTCCCCCTCTGCCTCCCGGCCCTGGTACGCCTCTGCCTCTCTGACCTGGTTACCCCCTGCCTGTCGGCCCTGGTCCCCCTCTGCTTCTTCGCCCTGGTCCCCCATCTCCCAGCCCAGGTACCCCTCTGCCTCCCCGCCCTGATCTCCATCTGCCTCCCGGCCCTGGTCCCTCTGTGACTCCTGGCGCTGGTCTCCTTTGACCTCCAGGCCCTGGTCACTCCCTCTGCCCTGCCCTGGGTCCCCACTACTTCCCGGCCCTGATGCCCCTGGTTCCCAATCAAGGTCCCCCTCTGTCTCGCGGCCCTGGTCCCCCACACCGACCCCCACTCCCGCCTCTCGGCTCGGGTCCCCCTCTGCCTCCAGGCCCTGGTAACTCTGTGTCTCTCAGCCTTGGTCTCCTTCTATCTCCAGGCCCATGGGTCTCTCTCTGTCCCGGCCTGGGGTCCTCTCTTCTACCCGGCCTAGGTACCCCTCTGCCTTCTGGCCCTGACGCCCCTCTGCTGCCCTGCCCTGGTCGCCCTCTGTCCTTGGGTCTCGGTCCCCCTTTACTTCCTGGCTCCTCCCCAACCTTCTGGCGCTGGTAATATTCTCCCTCTGGCCCATGGTCCCCTCTACCTCCCTGCCTTGGTTCCTATCTTCCACCTGGACCACACTGGTGGCCCGGTTCTTCCCAGCCCTCGTCGCCTTATACCTCCCGGCCAGGTCCCCCTCTGCCTACTGTCCTTGGTCCCCTTATGCCTTCCAGCCCTGGTCTCCCTCAACGTCCAGGCCCTGACCCCTCTCCTCGTCCCAGCCATGGTTATCCTCTATATCCCAGCCTAGGTGCCCCTATCTCCTGAACCAGGTACCCCTCTGCCCACAGGCCCTGGTCCCACTCTGTCTTCATGCCCTGGTCCCCCAATGCCTCCCGGCCCTGGTCCCCCGTTCTATCAGCCCTGGTCTCCCTCTACCTCCAGGCCTTGGACGCTCTCTCTCTCCTGGCCCTGGGACACTCTACCTTCTGGGCTAGGTCCCCCTATCCCACGGCCCAGTTGGCCCTCTGCCTCCTGGCCCTGGTCACCCTATCTCCCAGCCCAGGTACCCCTCTGCCTCCTGGCCCTGGTCCCCCTCTACTTCACGGCCCTGGCCGGCCTCTGCCTCTCTGTCCTGGTTGTCCCCCGCTTCTCGGCCCTTGTTCCCCTCTGCTTCTCAGCCCTAGTCCCACTGGCTCCCCCGTCCCCTGGCCCAGGTACCCTTCTAAATCCTGGTCCTGGTCCCGCTCTGCCTCCCCACCCCAGTCTAATTCTGCTTCCCGGCCCTGGATCCCCTCTGCCTCACTGTCTTGGTCCCCCCCGCCCAGCTTCTTGTCCCCTGGTCCCCCTCTGAGCTTCGCCCTAGTTCCCCTTTACGTCCGAGAAGCGGGGGAATGATAAGGGAAGGGAGGTAGATTTAATCGTCTGCCTGCTGGCCCTGGTCCCCGTTTCCCGACACTAGTCCCCCTCTGCCTCCTGGCCCTGTTCCCCCTCTACCTCCAGGACCTGGTCCCCCTCTGCCTCCCAGCCGTGGTTCCTTTGAGCCTACAGGCCATGGCCTCCCTCTATGTCCAATCCATTGGGTCTCTCTCTGTCCTGACCATGGGTCCCCTTTACCTCCCGGCCCTCGTCCCTCTGTTCTGCCAGCCACGGTCTCCCTCGACCTCCAGGCACCGGCCCCTCTCTCCATCCTGGCCCTGGGACTCTCTACCTCCTAGCCTAAGTCCCCCTGTCTTCCGGCCCAGGTACTACCACGTCTACCTCCCTGCCTTGGTCTCCCCCTGCCTCACGTCCCTGGTCCCCAACTAATTTTCAGCCTTTGTTCCCCTTTATTTCCGAGAAGCGGGGTGGGGGGCAAGAGCAGGGAGGCAGAGGTACCCCTCTACCTGCCGGTCCTGATCCCCATTTCCTGGCCCTGGTCCCCCTCTGCTTCACGTCCCTGGTCCCCCTCTGCCTCCCGAACCTGGTCCCCCGTCTCCCGGCCCTGGTCCCTTTGAGCCTCCCGGCCCTGGTCCCTTTGAACCTCCCGACCCTCGCCTCCCTCTACCTCCAGACCACTGGGTCTCTCTCCGTTCCGGTCATGGGTCCCCTTTACCTCCTGCCCTTGGTCCCTCTGTTCTACCAGCCCTGGTCCCCATCTGCCTCCTGGCCCTGGTCCCCCATCTGCCGGCCTTGGTACCACTCTGCCTACTGACCATGGTCCCACCTTGCCGCCCTGCCCTGGTCCCCCTCTACATCCCGGCCATGGTCCCCCCAGTCTCCACGCCCAGGTCCCCCCTCTGCTTCCCGGCCCTGGTCCCTCTGTGCCTCCAGGCTCTTATCCCACCCGCATCTCGGCCCTGGTCCCCCTCTGCCTCTTGGTCCTGGTCCACCATCTTCCGGCCCAGGTACCTCTGTGCCTCCTGGGCCTGGACCCCCCCTGCCACGCTGCCCTGGTCACCATCTGCCTCCAGTCCCTGGTTCCCATGTGCCTGCCAGCCCTAGTTCACCCTTACTTCCATGAAACTAGGGGGACAAGGGCAGGGAGGCAGAGGAACCGCTCTGCCTGCCGACCCTGGTCCCCCTCTACCTACAGGCCCGGGTTCCCCTCTACCTCCCGACACTGGTCCATTTAAGCATCTCAGCCCTGGTCCCCTTCTGCCTCCCGACCCTGGTCCCCCATCTCCCCCGGCCCAGGTACCCCTCTGCCCCCTGGTCCTGGTCCCCTTCTGCCTCCAGGTCCCTGTCCCCCTCTGCCTCCTTCCACTTGTTCCCCCCATTTCTCGACCCCTTTTCTGATCCCCCTTTGCATTCTGGCCCTACTCCCGCTCTTCCTCCTGGAGGTACCCCAGTGCCTCCTGGCCCTGATTCCCGTTTCCCAACTCTGGTCCCCCCTCTTCCACCCGGCCCTGGTCTCCCACTGCGTCCCAACCCTGGTCCCCCCAGGTACCACTCTGCCTCCTGGCTCTGGTCCCCCTCTAGCCCCAGGTTCTGGACCTCCTATGCCTCCCGACACTGGCCACTTTGAGCCTCCCAACACTGGCCTCCCTCTACGGCCAGGCCACTGGGTCTCTCTCCTTCCCGGCCACGGGTCCCCTCTACCTCCCGGCCCTGGTCCCCCTGTTCTGCCAGCCCTGATCTTCCTCTACCTCCAAGCCCTGGCCCCTCTCTCCGTCCTGGCCCAGGCCCTTCTCTCCATCCTGGTCCTGGGACCCTCTATGTCCCGGCCTAGGTTCCACTGTCTCCCGGCCCTGGTCCCCCAGTCTTCTGGCCTAAGTAACCCTCTGCCTTCCGGCCCTGCTCCCCCTGTCGTCTGGCCTAAGTAACCCTCTGCCTCCGGCCCTGGTCCCCTCTGCCTCCCGGCCCATGTGCCCCTCTGCCTCCCGGCCCAGGTACCCCTCTGCTTTCCGGCCCTGGTCCCCCTTCTCGCAGCCCAAGTATCCATCTGCCTCCCTGCCCTTGTCTCCAATGTTTCACAGCCCAAGTACCCCTCTGCTTCCTGGCCCTCGTTCCCCTCTACCTCGAGGTCCTGGTCCCCCTCTGCCTTCCGGCCCTGCTCTCTCTCTAATTCCAGGGCACTGGGTCTCTCAGTCCCAGCCATGGGTCCCCCTCTACGTCCCCGGCCCAGGTCCCCCTGTTCTGCCTCCCCTGGTTTCCCTCTACCTCCAGGCCCTGGCCCCTCCCTGCGCCCGGCCCTGGGGACAATTTACATCCCGGCCTAGGTCCTCCTGTCTCCCGGCCCAGGTACCTCTCTGCCTCCCAGCCCCGGTCCCCTTTTCACCTGGCACAGGTACCCCTCTGCCTCTTGGCCCTGGTCCCCTTCTGCCTTCCCACCCTGGTACACCTCTGTTTCCAGGCCCTGGTATGACTGCCTCTCTGACCCGGTCGCCCCCTGCCTCTTGGCCCTGGTTCCCCTCTGTTTCTCAACCTCAGTGCCCCGTCTCCTGGCACAGATACCCTTCTGCCTTCCGGCCCCGGTCTCCCTGTATCCGGCCTAAGGTAACCCTCGGCCTCCCGGCCCTGGTCCCCCTCTTCCTCCCAGCCTTTGTCCACCATGCTTCTCAGCCCTGGCCCCCTTTGCCACGCGGCCCTATTCACCGTTTCCTGGCCCTGGTCAACTCTGCCTCCCGACCCCGGTCCCCCTTCTCCGGGCCCAGTCACCCCTTGCCTCCTGGCCCTCGTCCCCCTCTACCTCCAGGCCCTGGTCACCCTCTACCTCCCGGCCCTGCTCCCTTTAAACCTCCAGGCCACGGTCTCCCTCTACCTCCAGGCCAAGGGGTCTCTCTCTGTCCTGCCCATGGCTCCCCTCTAACTCCCGGCCCTACTCTCTCTGTTCTACCAGCCCTGGTCTCCCTCTACCTCCAGACCCTGACACCTCTCTCCATCCCGGCCCTGGGACCCTCTACCTCCCGGCCTAGGTCCCCCTGTCTCCCAGTCCCAGTCCCCCTCTGCCTTCTCACCCTGGTCCCCCTCTGCTTCCCGGCCCTGGCGGGCATCTGCCTCTCTGACCTGCTCGCCCCCTCCGTCTCGGCCCTGGTTCCCCTCTGCTTCTCAGCCCTAGTCCCCCGTCTCCTGGCACAAGTATCCCTCTGCCTCCCTGAACAGGCACCCCTCACCCTGCTTGCCCTGGTCCCCCTCTGTCTCTTTGTCCTTGTCCCCCATCTACCAACCCTGGTACCCCTCTGTCTCCTGGCCCTGGTCCCACTGTGCCTCCAGGCCCAGGTCCTGCTCCGCCTCCCGGCCCTGGTACCTCTCTGCCTCCCGACCCTGGTCCCTCTGTCTCATGGCCCAATTACCCCTCTACTTCCCGGGCCTGGTACCAATGTCTCCGGCCCAGGTACCCTTCCAACACCCGGCCCTTATCCCCCTCTGCCTCTCTGCCCTGGTCCCTCCGGCTTCTCGGGCCGGTCACCTCTACCTCCTGGCCCTGGTCCCGGTCTGATGCCCTGCCCTGCCCCCAACCCGCTTCTCGGCCCTGGTCCCCCTCTACCTCCTGGCCGTTGTCCATGTCTGCCTTTCAACCCTCGTCCCACTTCACTCTCTGGCTCTGGTCCCCCACGACCTTCCGGCCCTGGTCCCCTTCTCCCTCCGGCCCTAGTTCACCTCTACCTCCATGCCTTAGTCCACATCTTCCACCCGGGCCTGGTCCCTCTCTGCCTACCGGCACGGTGCCCAATTACTTCCCAGCCCTCGTAGCCTTGTACCTCCGGGCCCTGGTCACCCTCTGCCTCTGGGCCCTGGTCCCCCTGTGCCTGCCAGCCCTTGTCACCCTCTACCACCTGGCCCTTACCATTCTCTCCCTCCCAGCCCTGGGTCCCCTATTCATTCATTCATTCAATCAATCATATTTATTGAGCGTTTACTTGGGAAGTAGAGGTTGGCAACATATAGAGACGGTCCCTACCCAGCAGCGGGCTCACAGTCTAGGAACAGGAAACAGACAACAAAACAAAACATATTAACAAAGTAAAATAAATAGAATAGTAAATACGTACAAGTAAAATAAATAGAGCAATAAATATGTACAAGCATATATACAGGTGCTGTGGGGAGGGGAAGGAGGTAGGGTTGGGGAGGGGGAGGGGGGAGGAGGGGGAGAAGAAGGCGGGGCCTCAGTCTGGGAAGGCCTCCTGGAGGAGGTGAGCTCTCAGCAGGGCTTTGAAGGGAGGAAGAGAGCTGAGAGGTGAGATAGGAGGGGGCGAGGTGATGGAGAGCCTAGAGGCCAAGAGTGAGGTGTTTTTGCCTGATGCGTGGGTTGATTGGTACCCACTGGAGATTTTTGAGGAGAGGAGTAACATGCCCAAAGCGTTTCTGCACAAAGATGATCCGGGCAGCGGCTTGAAGTACATCTTGAAGTGGGGAAAGAAAGGAGGATGGGAGATCAGTGAGGAGGCTGATGCAGTAGTCCACTCGGGATAGGATGAGAGGTTGAACCAGCAGGGTAGAGGTTTGGGTGGAGTGGAAAGAGCGGGTCCTGGCGATGTTGCGGAGGAGAGACCGGCAGATTTTGGTGACGGATTGGATGTGAGGGGTGAACGAGAGAGCAGAGTCGAGGATGACACCAAGGTTGCAGACTTGTGAGACGGGAAGGATGGTAGTGCCGTCAACAGGGATGGGAAAGTCAGAGAGAGGGCAGGATTTGGGAGGGAAGATAAGGAGTTCAGTCTTGGACATATTGAGTTTTAGATGGTGAGCAGACATCCGGATGGAGATGTCTTGAAGGCAGGAGGAGACACGAGCCTGAAAGGGCGGGGGGGGGGGGGGGGGGGGGGGGGGGGGGGGTGTAGATTTGGGTGTCATCAACGTAGAGATGATAGTTGAAGCCGTGGGAGTGAATGAGTTAACCAAGGAAGTGAGTGTAGATAGAGAACAGAAGGGGACCAAAAACTGACCCCCTCCTGGTCCTGGGTCTCTCTCCTTCCCGGCCATGGGTCCCCTCTACCTCCCGGCCCAGATGCCCCTATTCTACCAGCCCTGGTCTCCCTCCAAATCCAGGCACTAGCCCTTTTCTCCGTTCCGGCCCTGGTACCCTCTAACTCCCGGCCTAGGTCCGCGTGTCTCCCGGCCCAGGTACCCCTCTACCTCCTGGCCCTGGTTCCCCTTTGCCTTCCTGCCCTGGTCCCCATCTGCTTCCTGGCCCTGGCCGGCCTCTGCCTCTCTGACCTGGCCACCCCACGCCTCTCAGCCCTCATTCCCCTCTGCTTCTTAGCCCAATCCCAACTGTCTCCTGGCACAAGTACCCCTCTGCCTCCCAGCCCTGGCCCCCCTGCCTCCCGGCCCTGGTCCCCTTTTGCCTCCCTGACCTTGTCCCCCCGGCGTCTCAGTCATGGTCCCCCTTTGCCTCTGGGCCCAGGTACCCCTGTGCCTCCTGGCCCTGGTCCCCGTCTCTGGGCCATGGTGCCCCTCTGCCTCCCAGTACTGGTCCCCTCTGCTTCCCGACCCTGGCCCCTGGCCCCCCATCTTCCAGCCCAGGTACCCCTCTGCCTCCAGGCCCTGGTCCCCCTCTGCCTCCAGGCCCTGGTCCCACTCTGCCTCCCGGCCCTGCTCCCTTTGAGCCTCCCAGCTCTGGTCTCCCTCTACCTCCAGGCCATTGGGTTTCTCTCCATCATGGCCATGGGCCCCCACTACCTCCAGGCCCTGGTCCCCCTGTTCTGCCAGCACTGACCTTCCTCTACCTCCAAGCCCTGGCCCCTCTCTCCGTCCTGGTCCAGGCCCCTCTCTCCATCCTGGTCCTGGGACCATCTATGTCCCGGCCTAGTTTCCACTGTCTCCCGGCCCTGGTCCCCCAGTCTTCTGGCCTAAGTAACCCTCTGCCTCCGGCTCTGGTCCCCCTCTGCCTCCCGGCCCATGTGCCCCTCTGCCTCCCGGCCCTGGTCCCCCTTCTCCCAGACCAAGTACCCGTATGCCTCCCTGCCCTTGTCTCCAATGTCTCCCAGCCCAGGTACCCCTCTACCTCGAGGCCCTGGTTACCCTCTGCCTCCCTGCCCTGCTCCCTTTAAAGCCTCCCAGTCCTGCTATCTCTCTACCTCCAGGCCACTGCGCCTCTCCCTCCCAGCCTTGGGTCCCCTCTACGTCCCGGCCCAGGTCCCTCTATTGTGCCTGCTCTGGTTTCCCTCTACCTCCAGGCCCTGGCCCCTCCCTCCGTCTAGGCCCTGGGACACTTTACATCCCGGCCTAGGTCCCCCTGTCTCCCGGCCCAGGTACCTCTCTGCCTCCCAGCCCCGGTCCCTTTGTCACCTGGCACAGGTACCCCTCTGCCTCCTGGCCCTGGTCCCCTTCTGCCTTCCCGCCCTGGTCCCCCTCTGTTTCCCGGCCCTGGTCTGACTCTGTCTCTAGACCCGGTCGCCCCCTGCCTCTTGGCCCTGGTTCCCCTCTGCTTCTCAACGCTAGTGCCCCTGTCTCCTGGCACAGATACCCTTCTGCCTTCCGGCCCTGGTCTCCCTATATCCGGCCTAGGTAACCCTCGGCCTCCCGGCCCTGGTCCCCCTCTTCCTCCCAGCCCTTGTCCACCATGCTTCTCAGCCCTGGCCCCCTTTGCCACGCAGCCCAGGTCCCCCTCTGCTTCCCGGCCCTGGTCACCGTTTCCTGGCCCTGGTCAACTCTGCCTCCCGACCCCGGTCTCCCGTCTCCGGCCCCAGTCACCCCTCTGCCACCAGGCCCTCGTCCCCCTCTACCTCCAGGCCCTGGTCACCCTCTGCCTCCCGGCCCTGCTCCCTTTAAGCCTCCAGGCCACGGTCTCCCTCTATCTCCAGGCCAAGGGGTCTCTCTCTGTCCCGTCCATGGCTCCCCTCTAACTCCCGGCCCTGATCTCCCTGTTCTACGAGCCCTGGTCTCCCTCTACCTCCAGACCCAGGCACCTCTCTCCATCCCGGCCCTGGGACCCTCTACCTCCCGGCCTAGGTCCCCCTGTCTCCCGGCCCCAGTCCCCCTCTGCCTTCTCACGCTGGTCCCCCTCTGCTTCCTGGCCCTGGAGGGCATCTGCCTCTCTGACCTGCTCGGCCCCTGCGTCTTGTCCCTGGTTCCCCTCTGCTTCTCAGCCCTAGTCCCCCGTCTCCTGGTACAGGTATCCCTCTGCCTCCCTGAACAGGTACCCCTCACCCTGCTGGCCCTGTCCCCCCTCTGTCTCTTTGTCCTTGTTCCCCATCTACCACCCCTGGTACCCCTGTCTCCTGAGCCTGGTCCCACTATGCCTCCGGGCCCAGGTCCTGCTCCGCCTCCCGGCCCTGGTACCTCTCTGCCTCCCGACCCTGGTCCCCCTGTCTCATGGCCCAGTTACCACTCTACTTCCTGGGCCTGGTACCAACGTCTCCGGCCCAGGTAGCTTTCTACCTCCCGGTCCTCTGCCTCCCTGCCCTGGTCCCACCGGCTTTTCAGCCCCGGTCACCCTCTGCCTCCCGGCCCTGGTCCCGGTCTGATGCCCTGCCCTGCCCCCAACCCGCTTCTCGGCCCTGGTCCCCCTCTACCAGACATGGCCGTTGTCCATGTCTCCCTTTCAACCCTCGTCCCACTTTACTCTCCGGCTCTGGTCCCCCACGACCTTCCGGCCCTGGTCCCCTTCTCCCTCCGGCCCTAGTTCACCTCTACCTCCATGCCTTAGTCCACATCTTCCACCCGGACCTGGTCCCTCTCTGCCTACCGGCATGGTGCCCCGGTACTTCCCAGCCCTCGTAGTCTTGTATCTCCGGGCCCTGGTCACCCTCTGCCTCCGGGCCCTGGTCACCCTGTGCCTGCCAGCCCTCGTCACCCTCTACCTCCTGGCCCTTACCCTTCTCTCCCTCCCAGCCCTGGGTCCGGTATACATCCTGGCCTGGCCCCTCTGTCTCCGGCCTCAGGTACCCCTCTACCTCCTGGCCCTGGTCCGCCTCTGCCTCCCTGCACTGGTCCCCCTCTGCCTCCCGGCCCTGGTCGCCCCTTGCCCATCAGCCCTGGTCTCCCTCTACCTCCAGGCCCTGGTCACTCTCTCGTTCCCGGCCCTGGGTACCATCAAACTCCCGGCCCTGGTCCCCTGTCTCTCAGCCCTGATACTCCTCTAGCTACCGGCCCTTGTCCCCCTCTGCTGCCCTGCCCTGGTCCCTCTGTGACTTCCAGCCCTTGTCTCCTTCTACCTCCAGGCCTTTGGGTCTCTCTCAGTCCCGGCCCTGGGTCCCCTCTACCTCCCTGCCCAGGTATCTCTCTACCTTCCGGCCCTGGGCCCTCCATCTCCCGGCCTAGGTACCCCTCTGATTGCTGGCCCTGGTCCCCTCAGCCTCCCGGCCCTGGTCTCCCGTCTCCCAGCCCAAGTACCACTCTGCTTCTCTGACCTTGTCCCCATTTCTCCCAGCCCAGGTACTCCTATGCCTCCTGGACCTGGTCCCCGTCTCTCTTCCGCCCTGTTCCTCCTCTGTGCCTCCTGGCCCTTGTCTCCTTCTACCTGCAGGCCCTTGGGTCTCTCTCAGTCCCGGCCCTGGGTCCTCTCTACCTCGTGGACCTGGTCCCGTTGTCTCCCGGCCCAGGTACCCTTCTGCCACCTGGCCCTGGTCCCCCTTGTCTGCCCTGCCCTAGTTCCCTTCTGCCTCCCGGCCCTGGTCTCTCTGTGTCTCCCGGCCCTGGTCTCATTCTACCTCTAGGCCCTTGGGACTCTCTCCATCCCTGCCCTGGGTCCTCTCTACCTCCATGACCTGGCCCCCCGTCTCCCAATCCAGGTACCACTATGCCTCCCGGCCATGGTCTCCCTCTGCCTCCCGGCCCTCGTCCCCGTTTCCTGGTCCAGGTAACCCTCTACCTCCCGGCCTTGGTCCCCCTCTGCCTCCAGGCCCTGGACCCCTCTGTCTCCAGGCCCTGGTCCCCCTCTGCCTCCTGGCCCTGGTCAGTTTAAGCCTCTCGGAAGTGCTCTCCCTCTGCCTCCAGACCACTGGGTTTCTCTCCGTCCCAGCCATGGGTCCCCTCTACCACTTGGCCCTGGTACCCCTGTTCTGCCAGCTCTGTGACCCTCTACAGCCAGGCCCTGGCCCCTCTCTCCGTCCCGGCTCTGGACCCTCTACCTCTTGGCCTAGGTCCGCCTGTCTCCCGGACCAGGTACACCCTGTCTCCCGGCCCAGGTACCCCTCTGCCTCCTGGCCCTGTTCCCCCTCTGCCTTCCCGCCCCGGTCCCCCTCTGCCTCCCAGACCTGGTCTCTCTCTGTCTCCCAGCCCTGGTCCCCCATGCCAAGCAGCCCGGGTCCTCGTCTGCCTCCCGGTTCAGGTTACGCCGCTGCCTCCTGTCCCTGGTCTCCCGTCTCCCGGCCCAGGTACCCCTCTGCCTCCAGGCCCTAGTCCCTCTCTGCCTCCCTGTCGTGGTCCCACTCTGCTGTCCTGTCCTGTTTCCCTAGGCCTTCCAACTCTGGTCCCTCTGTGCCTCCCGGCACCGGTCTCATTCTACCTCCAGACCCTTGGGTCTCCCTCCGTCCCGGCCCTGGGTCTCCTCTTCCTCCCGGCCCTGGTTCCCCTGTCTCCTGGCTAAGTCTCCTCTGCCTTCCCGCCCTCGTCCCTCCTGCCTCCTGGCCCTGGTCCCCCTATGCCTCCCTGCTCAGGCCCCCCTGCCTCCCGGCCCTGGTCCCCCTCAACATTTCGGACCTGGCCCCCCGTTCTCTTGCCCAAGTACCCCTCTGCCTCCCGGGCCTGGTCCCCCTAGTCCCGATCCAGGTACCCCTCTGCCTCCTGGCCCTGGTCCCCTTCTGCCATCCTGCCCTGGTCAACTTCTGCCTCCCGACCCCATTATCCTTCTACCTCCAGGCCCTTGGGTCTCTCTGTCCTGGCCCTGGGACCTCTCTACCTTCCGGCCCTGGTCCCCCTGTCTCCGGGCCCACTTACCCCTCTGCCTCCCGGCCCTGGTCCCCCTCTGACTCCCTGCCTTGGTCCCACTCTGCCTTCTGGCCCAGGTAACCCGGTGCCTCTTAGCACTTGCCCCCCTCTGCCTCCTGGCCCTGGTCCCCTTCTGCCGCCCAGCCCTGGTCTCCTTCTGACGCCCAGCCCTGATCCCCCTCTGCCTCCCGACCCTGGTATCCTTCTACCTCCAGGCCCTTGGGTCTCTCTCCGTCCTCGCCCTGGGTCCCCTCTACCTCCTGGCCCTAGTCCCCCTGTCTCCAGACCCACGAACACCTCTGCCTCCTGGTCCTGGTTCCCCTCTACCTCCCGGCCCTGGTCACCCTGTGTCCTGACCCAGGTACCCCTCTGCCTCCCGGCCCTGGTCCCCCTCTGACTCCCGGCCCAGGTCCCATCTGCCTCCCTGCCCTGGTCATCCCCGCTTCTATGCCGTTGATCCCCCTACCTCCCGGCCCAGGGACAGTTCTGCCTTCTGGGCCTGGTCACCAGCTGCCTTCCCGCCCTGGTTCCCCCTGCCTCCTGGACTTGGTCACCCTCTGCCTCCCTGCCCGGGTCCCCCCATGCCTACTGGTCCGGGCCCCCCGTTTCCCGGCCCAGGTACCCCTCTACCTCCTGTCCTGGTCACCCTCTGTGACGCGCCCCTGGTCCCCCGTCTCCCGGCCCAAGTACCCCTCTGCCTCCTGGCCTTGGTCCCCCTCAGTGTCCCGGATCTGGTCCCCATGTTCCTCCCAGCCCAGGTCTCTCTCTACCTCCAGGCCCAGGCCCTGGCCCCTCTCTCCATCTCGACCCTGGGAACCTCTACCTCCCAGCCTAGGTTCAACTGTCTCTTGGCCCAGGTACCCCTCTCCCTCCCGTCCTTGGTCCCACTCTCCCTCCCGGCCCTGGTCACACTCTGCCTCCCGGCCCTGGTCCCCCTCTGCCTCCCGGCCCTGGTCCCCCATCTCCCGGCCAAGGTACCCCTCTGTCTCCAGGCGCTGGTCCCCCTTGGTCTCCCTACCATTGTCCACCACGCTACTCGGCCCTGGTCCTCCTCTGCCTCCCGGGCCTGGTCCCCCATCTCCCGGCCCAGGTACCCCTCTGCCTCCAGGCCCTGATCCCCCTTGGCCTCCCTTCCACTGTCCACCCCGCTACTCGGCCCTGGTCCCCCTCTTCCTCCTGGCCCTGGTCCCCCGTCTTAAACATCCCTCTGCCTCCTGGTCCTGGTTCAACACTATCACCCTGCCATGATCCTCCTCTGCCTCCTGGTCCTGAGTCCCCTCACCCTCCAGGCACTGGTCCCCCTCTGCCTACCTGCCCTTGTCTCCCCCACGTCTTGGCCCTGGTCCCCCTTTGCCTTCTGACCCAGGTACCCCTCTGCCTCCTGGCCCTGATCCCCCTCTACCTCCCGGCCATGGTCCCCCGTCTCCAGGCCCAGGTACCCCTCTGCCTCCTGGCCCTGGTCCCCAACTTCCACCCTGCCCTGGTCCCCCTCTGCCTCCCGGCCCTGGGTCCCCTCTACCTCCCGGTCTTGGTCCCCTATCTCCTGGCCCAGGTACCCTTCTAAATCCTGGCCCTCGTCCCCCTCAGCCTCCCTGCCCTGGTCTCTTTGAGCCACCCAACCCTGGAGCCTCTCTGCCTCCCTGTCCTGGTCTCCCCCGCCTCTCGTCCCCTGGCCCCCCTATGACTTTTGGCCCTACTTTCCCTTTACTTCTGAGAAGCGGGGGGTGGGGTGATAAGGGCAGGGAGGCAGAGGAACCCCTCTGCCTGCTGGCACTGGTCCCCGTTTCCCGGCCCTGCTCCCTCTCTGCCTCCCGACCCTTTTCTCTCTCTACCTCCAGGCCCTGGTCCCTCTCTCCATCCCGGCCCTGGTCTCCCTGTTCTACCAGCCCTGGTTTCCCTCTAAGTCCAGGCCTGGGCCGCTCACTCCATCCAAGCCCTGGGACCCTCTACCTCCCGGTCTAGGTCCCCCTATCTTCCGGCCCAGGTACCCCTCTGCCTCCCGGCCCTGGTCACCATATCTCCCGGCCCAGGTACCCGTCTGCCTCCTGGCCCTGGTCCCCGTCTGCCTTCCCACACTGATCCTTCTCTGCTTCCTGGCCCTCTGTCCTGGTCGGCCCCCGACCACTCGGGCAGGGTTCCCCTCTGCTTCTCAGCCCTAGTCCCACTGTCTCCCGGCACAAGTACCCCTCTGCCTCCTTGCCCTGGTCCCCCGTATCCTGGTCCATGTACCCCTCTGCCTCGTTGCCCTAGTCACCCACTGCTGTCCTGCTCTGGTCCCCCTCTGCCACCCGGCCCAGGGTCCCCTCAACCTCCCGGCCCTGGTCCCCCTATCTCCTAGCCCAGGTACCCTTCTAAATCCTTGCCCTGCTCTCCCTCTCCCTCCCGCCCTGGTCCCCCTCTGCATCTCGGCCCTTGTCCCCCTCTGCCTTCCTGCCTTGATCCCTACCGCCTATCGTCCCTGGTCCCCTTCTGACTTTCGGCTGTAGTTCCCCTGTACTTACGAGAAGCCAGGGGGGTTGGGGAGGGGGGCAAGGGCAGGGTGGCAGAGGTACCCCTATACCTGCTGGCCCTGATCCACATTTCCCAACCCTGGTCCACTTCTGCCTCGCAGCCCTGGTCCCCCTCTGCCTCCCGACCCAGGTCCCGTCTCCCGGCCCAGGTACAACTATGCCTCCAGGCCCTGGTGCCCCACTGCATCCCTTCCCTGGTCCCACTCTGCCTCCCGGCCCTGGGTCCCCTCAACCTCCCGGCCCTAGTCCCCCTGTCTCTTGGCCCAGGTACCCTTCTAAAACCTTGTCCTGCTCCCCCTCTCCCTCCGGCCCTGGTCCCCCTCTGTATCCCGGCCCTTGTCCCCCTCTGCCTTCCTGCCTTCGTCCCTACCGCCTATCGTCCCTAGTCCCCCTGACTTTCGGCTGTAGTTCCCCTGTACTTACGAGAAGCCAGGGGGGTTGGGGAAGCGGGCAAGGGCAGGGTGTCAGAGGTACCCCTGTGCCTGCTGGCCCTGATCCACATTTCCCAACACTGGTCCCCCTCTGCCTCGCAGCCCTGGTCCCCCTCTGCCTCCCGACCCTGGTCCCGTCTCCCGGCCCAGGTACCCCTATGCCTCCAGGCCCTGGTGCCCCACTGCATCCCTTCCCTGGTCCCCCTCTGCCTCCCAGCCCTGGGTCCACTCAGACTTCCAGCCATGGTCCCTCTGCATCCTGGCCCTAGTCCCCGTGCCTCCCCACCCTGGGCCCCCTCTGCCTCCCGGCCTTGGTCACCCTCTGCCTCCCTGCCTTGGTCACCCCCTGCCTTATGTCCCTGGTCCCCCTCTGACCTTCGGCCCTAGTTCCCCTTTGCTTCTGAGAAGCAGGGCGTACAAGGGCAGGGAGACAGTGGTACCACTCTGCCTGCCGGCTTGATCCCCATTTCCCGGCCCTGGTCTCCCCATGCCTCCAGGTACTTGTCCTCCTCTGCCTCCCGGCCCTGGTCCCCCCATGCCTGCCGGCCTTGGTCCCCCCATGCCTCCCGGCCCTGGTCACTTTCTGCTTGCCAGCCCTAGCCGGCCTCTGCCTCTCTGGCCTGGTCGCCCCCCACCTCTCGGCCCTGGTTCCCCTCTACTTCTCAGCCCTAGTCACCTTGTCTCCCGGCACAGGTACCCCTTCGACTCCCAGCCCTGGTCCCCCTATCATCCGGCCAGGGACCCTTCTGCCTCCTGGCCCCAGTCCCCTTATCTACTGGCCCTATTCCCTCTTTGCCTCCAGGCCCTGGTCTCCCTCTGCCTCTCCGCCCCGCTCCCCCTCTGCTTCCCAGCCCTGGCCGGCCTCTGCCTCTCTGGCCTGGTCGCCCCCCGCCTCTCGGCCCTGATTCCCCTCTGCTTCTCAGCCCTAGGCCCCGTCTCCTGGCCCAATCAATCGTATTTATTGAGCACTTACTGTGTGTAGAGCACTGTACTAAGCGCTTGGGAAATACAAGCTGGCAACATGTAGAGACAGTCCCTACCCAACAGTGGGCTCACAGTCTAGAAGGGGGAGACAGAGAACAAAACCAAACATACTAACAAAATAAAATAAATACAATAGATAGGTACAAGTAAAATAAATAGAGTAATAAATATGTACAAACATATACATACATACAGGTGCTATGGGAAAGGGAAGGAGGTAAGATGCGGGGGATGGAGAGGGGGACGAGGGGGAGAGAAAGGAAGGGGATCAGTCTGGGAAGGCCTCCTGGAGGAGATGAGCTCTCAGTAGGGCCTTGAAGGGAGGAAGAGAGCTAGCTTGGCGGATGGGCAGAGGGAGGGCATTCCAGGCCCGGGGGAGGACGTGGGCCGGGGGGTCGATGGCGGGACAGGAAGGCTGAGTAGGTGCGAATGAGGTAGTCGTTAATGTAACTTGGTGATAACAAGGGCCTTTTTCCCGGGGTGGGGGGAGTCAGTCAGGACCGGACCGGGAAGGGGGGTTGGGGGGCACTATAAGGAAGGTCGCATAAGTGGTGGGGCGGTGGAAGCAGGGGGCGTCTATGGCGGCGCTCTGAGGAGAGGAGCCTTCCGGGAGCAGCCTGGGTCCATGCAGTGTGACGGCAAGCGGGCGGGCGGGCCTCTTGGGAACGGAGTCCCGGGCGTCTACGGCGGGCCTCTCTGGCGCTCTGAGGAGAGGATCCTTCCGGGAGCAGCGGGATCCATGCGGTGTGATGGCGGGCGGGCGGGCCTCTCGGGAACGGAGTCCCGGGAGTCTATGGGGGCGCTCTGAGGAGAGGAGCATTCCGGCAGCAGCGAGGGCCACGCGGTGTGATGGCGGGCGGACCTCTCAGAAACGGAGTCCCGGGCGTCTATGGCGGCGCGCTCTGAGGAGAGGATCCTTCCGGGAGCAGCAAGGCCGCGCGGTGTGATGGCGGGCGGGCCTCTCGGGAATGGAGTCCCGGGCGTCTATGGCGGCGCTCTGAGGAGAGGATCCTTCCGGGAGCAGCGGGGGTCCATCCAGTGTGATGGCGGGCGGGCCTTTCGGGAACGAAGTCCCGGGCGTCTATGGCGGGCCTCTCTGGCGCTCTGAGGAAAGGATCCTTCCAGGAGCAGCGGGGGCCACGCGGTGTGATGGCGGGCGGGCCTCTCGGGAACGGAGTCCCGGGCGTCTATGGCGGCGCGCTCTGAGGAGAGGATCCTTCCGGGAGCAGCAAGGCCGCGCGGTGTGATGGCGGGCAGGCCTTTCGGGAACGGAGTCCCGGGCGTCTGCGGCGGCGCTCTGAGGAGAGGATCCTTCCGGGAGCAGCGGGGGCCACGCGGTGTGATGGCGGGCGGGCTGGCGGGCCTCTCGGGAATGGAGTCCCGGGCGTCTATGGTGGCGCTCTGAGGAGAGGTAACCTTCTGCCTCCTGGCCCCATCCCCCAGTCTACCGGCCCTGGTCCCCCTCTATCTCCTTTCCCTGGTCCACCTCTACCTCCCTGACCTTGTCCCCCATGCTTCTCGGCCCTTGTCCCCCTTTGCCCCCGGCCCTGATCCCCGTTTACCAACCCTGGTCCCCCTCTGCCTCCTGGCCCTGGTCCCTCTCTGCCTCCCGACCCGGGTCTCCCGTCTCCTGGCCCAGGTTCACCTCTGCCTCCTGGCCCTGGTCCTCCTCTTCCTCCAGGACCAGGTCCCCCTCTGCCTCCCGACCCTGGTCCCTTTGAGCCACCTGGCCATGGCCTCCCTCTTCCTCCAGGCCACTGGGTCCCTCTCCGTCCCGGCCATGGGTCCCCTCTACCTCCAGGCCCTGGTCCCCGTGTCTAGCGGCCCTGGTCGCTCTCTGCCTCCCGACCCTGGTTCCCGTCGGGCCCCCTGACCTGGTCCCCCTCAAATTCCCAGCCCAGGCCGGCTTCTGCCTCTCTGACCTGGTCACGCCCCGCCTCTCGGCCCTAATTGCCCTCTGCGTCTCAGCCCTAGTCCCACTGTCTCCAGGCACAGATACCCCTCTGCCTCCCAGCCAGGGTCCCCCGTCCCCTGGCCCAGGTACCTCTCTACCTCCAGGCCCTGGTCGCCCTGTCTACCGGCCCTGGTCCCCCATTTTCTCCCTGTCCTGGTCACCCGCAGCCTCCCTGACCTTGTCACACTGCTTCTCGGCCCTGCTCCCGCTTTGCCTCCCGGCCCAGGTACCCCTCTGCCTCCTGGCCTTGGCTCCCATCTGCTTCCCGGTCCTGGTCCCCCATCTACCGGCTCGGGTACCACTCTGCCTCCTGGCCCTGGTCCCCCGCTGCCTCGAGGCCCTGGTCACCCATTCATTCAATCGTATTTATTGGATGCTTACAGTGAGCAGAACACTGTACTAAGCGCTTGGAAAGTACAGGTTGGAAACATATAGAGATGGTCCCGACCCAACTACGGGCCTCCCAACCCTAGTCCCCCATCTGCCGGTCCCTTTGGGCCTCCCGGCCCTGGTCTCCCACTACCTCCAGGCCACTCGGTCTATCTCCGTCCAGACCATGGGTCCCCTCTACATCCATGCCCTGGTCCCCATGTTCTGCCAGCCCTGTTCTCCCTCTACCTTCCGTCCCTGGTCCCCCCTGATTCCCTGCCCTGGTCCCCCTCTCCTCCAAGGCCATGAGCCATGGGTCTCTCCCCGTCCCGGCCATGCGTCCCCCTGGTCTGCCAGCCTGGTTTCCCTCTACCTACAAGCCCCGGCCCCTTTCTCCGTCCCTGCCCTGGGACCCTCTGCCTCCCGGCCTAGGTCCCAATGTCTCCCGGCCCTGGACTCCCAGTGTCCCCGCTCATGTACTCCTCTGCCTCCTAGCCCTGGTCACCCTCTGCCTCCCGACCCTGGTCCCCCAACTCCGGGCCCCGGTACCCCTCTGTCTCCTGGCCCTGATACCCTTTGCCACCTGGCCCTGGTCACCCAAGCCTCGCGAACCTAGTCCCCCGTATCTCGGCCCAGGAGCACCTTGCCTCCTGGCCCTGGTCCCCCTCTGCCTCCCGACCCTTGTCCACCCCCTTCTCGGCCCTGGTCCCCCTTTGCCTTCCAGCCCAGGTACCTCTCAGCCTCCTAGCACTGGTCCACCTCTGCCACCCAGCCCTCGTACACCTGTCTACTAGCCCAGGGTCCCTTCTAAATCGTGGCCCTGGTCCCCCTCTGCCTCCTCGCCCTGGTCCCGCTCTGACATCCTACCCTGCCCCCCCCCCCCCCCCCCAGGCTTCTCGGCCCTGGTCCCCCCTCTGCCTCCCAACCCTTGCCCCCTCTGTCTTTCAGCCCTGGTCCCACTTAACTTTCTGGTCCTGGTTCCCCCACTCCCCCGACATTCCGGGCCTGGATCACCTCTACCATATGGCCCTGGTCCCCTTGTCTTGTACCTCAGGTATCCTTCTGCCTCCCTTCCTGGTACCCCTGTCTCTCGGCCCAGGTACCCCTCTGCCTCCTGGCCCTGGTCCCCTTCTGCCTCCCTGCCCTGGTCCTCCTCTGCCTCCTGGCCCTCAACCCTCTGTGCCTCCCGTCCCTGTTCTCCTTCCACCCACAAGTTCTTGGGTCTCTCTCCGTCCCAGCCCTGGGTCCCCTCTACCTTCCAGCCCTGGTCCCCCTGTCTCCTGGCCCAGGTACCCCTCTGCCTCCTGGCCCTGGTCACCCCTGATTCTCGGCCCTGGTTCCCCTCTACCTCCCGGCCCTGGTCCCTCTGTGCCTGCCAGTCGTGGTCTCCCTCTACCTCCGGGCCCTGGCCACGCTCTCGGTGCTGGCCCTGTGTCCCCTCTACCTACCAGCCCTGGTCACCCTATCTCCCGGCCCAGGTACCCCGCTACCTCACGCCCTGGTCCACCTGTTTCCCAGTCCAGGTAACCCTCTGCTTCCTGGCCCCGGTCCCCCTCTGCCTCCCTGCCCGGGTCCGCCCGGCTTCTCAGCACCTGTACCCCTTTGCCTCCCGGCCCAGGTACCCCTCTACCTTCCGGTCCTGGTCCCCCCGTCTCCCGGCCCACATACCCCTCTGCCTCATGGCCCTGGTCCCCGTCTGACTCCCTGCCCTGGTCCCCCCAGTCTCTAGGCTCTGATCTGCCTCTGCCACTCGGCTCTGGTCCCCCTCTGACGCTCAGCCCTGGTCCCCCTGCTCGTCTGCCCAGGTGCTCCTCTGCCTCCCGGCCATGGAACCCTCATCTCCAGACTCAGGTACCCCTCTGCCTCCTGGCCCTCGTCCCCTATTGCCTCCAGGCCCTGGTCCCTCTCTGCCTCCTTGACCTTGTCCCCCCAACCTATCGGTCCAGGTACCCCTTTGCCTCCTGGCCCTTGTCCCCCTTTGCCTCCCTGCCCAGGTAACCCTCGGCCTGCTGGCCCTCGTCACCCTCTGAGTCCAGGCCCTGGTCCCCCTCTACTTTGTGGCCCTGGACCCCGTCTCTCAGCTTAGGTGCCCCTCTGCCTCCCGGCCCTGATTCCCCGCTGCGTCTCGGCCCTGGTACCCCTCTGCCTCTCGGACGTGGTCTTCCTCTGCCTATCGGCCCTGTTCAGTCTGTCTCCAGGCCCAGATCTGCCTCCTGGCCCTGGTCCCCCTATGCCACCCTGCCCTGGTCCCCCTCTTCCTCCCGGCCTTCGTTCCTAAGTGCCGCCCTAACCTGTTTTTCTCCCAGTTTCAAGACCCTGGGTCTCTCTCTGTCCCGGCCCAGGGTCCCTTCTACCTCCCAGCCCTGGTCCCCCCATGCTTCCAAACCCTGGTTCCTCTGTCTCCGGGCTCAGGTACCCCTCTTCCTCCCTGCCATGGGCCGCCTGTCTCCTGGACCAAGTACCCCTCTGCCTCCTGGTCCAGGTCCCCCTCTTCCTTATCCCCCGTCTCCCGGCCCAAGTAACTCTCTGCCTCCTGGCCATGGTCGCCTTCTGCCGCATTGCCCTGGTCCCCCTCTGCCTACCGGACCTCGACCCTCTGTGCCTCCAGATCCTGGTGTCTCTCTCCCTCTAGTCCCTTGGGTCTCTCTCCTTCCCGGCCGTGGATCCTCTCTACCACCAGGGCCTCGTCGCCGTGTCTCCTGGCCCAGGGACCATTCAGCCTCCTTGCCCTGGTCCCCCTCTGCCACCCTGCTCTGGTTCCCCTCTGCCTCCCGGCCCTGGTTCATTCATTCATTCAATCATATTTATTGAGCCTTTACTGTGTGCGAGAGCACTGTACTAAGCGCTCTGTGCCTCGTGGTTCTGGTCTCCTTCTACCTCCAGGGCCTTGGGTCCTTTCCATCCTGGCCCTCGTCCTCCTGTCCCCTGACCCAAGTACCCCTCAGACTCCTGGCCCCGGTCCCCCTCTGCTTCCTGGTCCTGGTCCCCCTCTTCCTCCCTGCCCTTGTTCCCACCTGAGTCTAAGTCCTGGTTCCCCTCTGTCTTTCGGCCTTGGTCCCCCGGCCCAGGATCCCCTCTGCCTCCCGGACCTAGTCCCCCTGTCTCCCGGCCCAAGTACCCGTCTGCCTTCTGGCCCTGGTCCCCCTCGGCCTACCTGCTCTGGTTTCCCTCGGCCTTCAGGCCCGGATTCCCCTCTCCGTCCCAGCCCCAGGTCTGATATACCACCCAGCCCTGCTGCCCGTCTCCAAGCCCTGGTCCCCTTCTGGCCGTCATCCCCCTGTTTCCCGGCCCCGGCACCCCTCTGCCTTCTGGCCCTGGTGCCCCTCTTCCTACCAGCCCTGGTCCCACTATGCCTCCAGACCCGGGTCCCCCTCTCCTTCCCAGCCCTGGGATCCATATACAACCTGGCCCTGCTGCCCGTCTCCCAGCCTAGTACCCCTCTGCCTCCTGGCCATCGTCCCCCTGTCTCCCGGCCCAGGCACCACTCAGACTCCCGGCCCTTGCTCCCCTTCACCTTGCAGCCCCGGTCCCCCTCTGCTTCCCGGTCCAGGTACCCCTCTGCCTCCTCGTCCTGGTCCCCTTCCACTGCCCTGCCATGGTCCCCCTCTGCTTCCGGGGCCTGGCCCCTCTGTGCACCCCGGCACTGTTCTCCCTCATCCTCCAGGCCCAGGTCCTTCTCTCTGTTGCGGCCCTGGGTCCCCTCTACCTGCCCGCTCTGTTCTCCCTGTCTCCCGGCCCACGTACCCCTCTGACCCCTGCCCTGGTCCCCCTGCCTCCCGGCCCAGGTACCCTTCTGCCTTCTGTACCTGGTCCCCCTCTGCCCACTTGCCTTGGTCCCCGTCGTCCGGCCCAGGTACCCCTCTGCCTCCTGGCCCTGCTCCCCCTCTGACTCCCGGCCCTGGCCCCCTGTCTCCCGGCCCAGGTACACCTCTGCCTCCTGGACTTGGTACCCCTCTGCATACATGCCTTGGTCCCCATCTGCCTCCCGGCCCTGGTACTCCGTGGCCTCCCGGTCCTGATCCCCCCGCTGCCTCCATGCCTCTATCTCCCCCGATTCTCGACCCGGTCCCCATTTGCATCCCGACCCAGGTACCCCTCTGCCTCCTGGCCCTGGCCCCCCACCCCTTGCCACCATTCCCTGATCGCCCTCTGCATTCTGGACCTGATCCCTCTGTGCCTCCAGGCCTTGTACCGCCAGGCCCTTGGGTGAGTCTCCATCTCAGCCCTGGGTCCCCTCTACCTCCCAGCCCTGGTCCTCCTGTCTCCCGGCCAGGTACCCCGCTGCCTCCTGGCTTTGGTACGCCCCCGCCTCTCTTCCCTGGTCCCCCTCTGCCACCCGGACCTGTTGCCTCCTGGCTTAGGTTTCTTCTACCTCTTGGTCCTTGGGTGAGTCTCCGTCCCGGCCCTGGTCCCATTACCTTCCGGCCTGGGTACCTCTCTGCCTCCCGGCCCTGGTCCCTCTCGGCCTACCCGCCCTGGTCCCCATCTGCCTCCCAGCCCTTGTACCCTTCTGCCTCCCTGCCCTTGTCCCCACCTCTCCTCGGCCCTGGTCCCCCTCTGCCTCCCGGCCCAGGTAATCGTCTGCCTTCTGACCCTGGCCCCCATTCACCATCCTGCCCTGGTCTCCATCTGCCTCCTGGACCTGGTCCCTATGTGTCTCCCGGCCCTCGTTCCTCGGGGCCTCCCGGCCTTGGTTTCTTTCTAGCTCCAGGCCCTTGGGTGGGTCTCCGTCCAGGCCCTGGGTCCCCTCTACCTCTCGGCCCAGGTACCCCTCTGCCTATTGGCTCTGGTCCCTCTGTCTCCCGGGCCAGGTACCCCTCTGCCTCCTAGCCCTGCTTTCGTTCTAGCTCCAGGCCCTTGGGTGAGTTTCCGTCCAGGCCCTGGGTCCCCTCTACCTCCCGGCCCAGGTACCCCTCTGCCTATCGGCTCTGGTCCCTCTGTCTCCCGGCCCAAATACCCCTCTGCCTCCTAGCCTTGGTCACTCTCTGCCTCCAGGCCCTGCTCCTCTCGGCCGCCCAGCCCTGGTCCCCGTCTGCCTCCCTGCCCTTGTGGCCCATGCGTCTCCACCCTGGTCCCCCTTTACCTCCCGGCCCAGGTTACCCTCTGCCTCCTTGCCCTGGTCCGCTTCTACGTCTATGATCTGGTCACCACGTGCCTCTCGGCCCTGGTCCCTCTCTGTTTCTCAGCCCTGGTCCTCCTCTCTTCCGGGCCAGGTACCCCTCTGCCTCCAGGCCCTGGTCCCAGGTCCCCCGGCCCAGTTACCCCTATGCTTACTGGCCCTGGTCCCCCTCAGACTCCCGGCCCTGGTCCTTCTGTGCCTCCCGGCCCTGGTCTCCCTGGACCTCCTGGCACTGCTCCCTCTCTCTATCCCGCCCCAGGTCCCATCTACCTCCCAGCCCGGGTCCCCCTCTCTCCCGGCCCAGGTTCCACTCTGCCTCCTGGCCCTGGCTTTTCCTACCTGCCCTGGTCCCCCTCTCGGCTCTGGTCTCCTGTCTCCTGGCGCAGGTCCCCCTATACCTCCTTATCCCTGTCCCCCCTACTTCTTCGCCATGGTCCCATTCAACCTCCCGACCCTGGTACGTCTCCACCTCTTGGCCCTGGTTACCCTCTGCTCCCGGCCGTGGTCCCCCGTCTCTCGGTCCAGTTACCCCTCTGCCTCCCGGCGCTTGTCCCCATCTCCCAGCCCAGGTATCCCTCTGTCTCCCGGCTCTGGTCTGCCTCTGCCTCTCTGATCTGTTCGCCCCCTGCCTCTCGGCACTTGTTCCTCTCCTTTTCTCAGCCCAGGTCCCCCTGTCTCCAGGCCCAGGTACCCCTCTGCCTCCCGGGCATGGTCCCCCTGTCTCCCGGCCCAGGTACTCCTCTGCCCCCTGGCCCTTGTCCCCCTCTGCCTCCCTACCCTGATCCCCGTCTGCATCCCGGCTCTGGTCCCTCTGTGCCTCCTGGCCCTGGACACCCTCAAACTCCAGGCCCTGGTCCCTCTCTCCATCACGGCCCTGGGTCACCTCTACCTCCAGGCCCTATTCCCCGTTTCCCGGGCCAGGTACCCCCCTGTCTCCAGGCCCTGGTCCCCCTCGGCCACCCGGCTCTGCTCCCCCTCTGCCTCCCTGCCCTTGTCGCCCCCCCTTTGTCTCCCTACCCTGGTTCCTCTGTCTCCTGGCCCAGGTCACCCTCTGCCTCCCGGCCCTGGTCCCTCATCTCCCGGCCCAGGTAACCCTCTGCCTTCTGGCCCTGGTCCTCCTCTACCTGCAGGCCTGGCTGCCCTCTCCGCTCCAGCCATATACAACCCAGCTCTGCTGCCCGTCTCCTGGCCTAGTACGCTTCTGCCTCCTGGCCGTCGGCCCCCTGTCTCCTGGCCCAGGTACTCCTCTGCCTCCCGGACCTGGTTCCTCTGTGCATCCTGGACTTGGTCTCCTTCTACCTTCAGGCCCTTCGGTCTCTCTCAATCCCGTCCCTTGGTTCCCTCTACCTCCGCGCCCTGGTCCAGCTGTCTCCCAGCCCAGGTACCCCACTACCTCCCAACCCTGGTCCCCCTCTGCCTCCCCACCCTGGTCCCCTTCTACCTCCCATTCCTGGTCCCCCTCTGCCTGCCCTGGCCCTCCCCTGCCTCTCGGACCTGCTTCCCCTCTGCTCCTCGACGTGGTCCCCCTCTGCCTCCCGGCCCAGGTACCCCGCCGCATCCTGGCCCTTTTCCCCCTCTGCATCCAGGACCTGGTCCCCCTATCTCCCGGCCCAGGTACCCCCTCTGCCTCTGGGCCCTGATCCCCCTCTGCCTCCCCATGCTGGTCCCCCTCTGCCTCCCGGCCCTGGTTCCCCTCTGCCTCCCTATCCTGGTTCCCCCCACCTCTCGGCCCTAGTCCCGCTGCCTCCCGGGCCCCGTCACTCTATGCCTCCCGACCCTGGTCGCTCTGTGCCTCCCGGCCCTGGTCGCTCTGTGCCTCCCAGCCCGAATCTCCCTCTACATCCAGGCCCTTGGGTCTCTCTCCGTCCCAGGCCTGGGTGCCCTCTACCTCCAGGCCCTGGTCCCCTTGCCTCCTGGCCCAGGTACCCCGCTGCCTACTGGCTCTGGTACCCCTCTGCCTCCCAGTCCAGGTACCCCTCTGACTCCTGGACCCGGTCCCCTTCTGTCTCTGGGGCCTGTTCCATTTGTGCTTCCCGGCACTGTTCTCCTTCTACCTCCAAGCCCTGGTCCTTATCTTTGTCGCGACCCTGGATCCCCTCTACCTGCCCGCTCTGGTTCCCCTGCCTCCCAGCCCAGGTACCCTTCTACCTCCTGGCACTGTTCCCCTTGTTTACCGGTCCGGGTACCCCTCTGCCTCCCGGCCATGGTCCCCCTCTGTCTCCATGCCCTGGTCTCTCCCACCTCTCGGCCCTGGTCCCCCTCTGCCACCCGGCCTTGGTCCCCCTCTGCCTCCCTGCCCTGGTCACCCTCTGCCTCCCTGCCCTGGGCTCCCCGGCCTCTCGGCCCGAGTCCCGCTCAGACTCCCAGACTAGGTACCCCGCCGCATCCTGGCCCTTTTCCCCCCTCAGCCCCCCGGCACTGGTACCCCGTCTCCCCGCCTAGGTACCCCTCTGCCTCCCAGCCCTGGTTGCCCTGTCTCCAGGCCCAGGTACCCTTCTGCCTCCTGGCCCTGGTCCCCGTCTGCCACCCTGCGCTGGTCCCTATCTGCCTCCCAGCCCTGGTCCCGCTTGCCTCCCGGCCCTGGTCTCCTTCTACATCCAGGCCCGTGATACTCTCCCCATCCCGGCCCTGGGTCACCTCTACCTCCCAGGCCTGGTCCCCCAGCTCCTGGCCTAGGTACCCCTCTGCCTCCCGGCCCTCAAGTACCCTTTTGCCTCCTGGCACTGGTCTGCCTCTGCCACCCTGCGCTGGTCCCCCTCCGCCTCCCGACCCTGGTCCCTCTTGCCTCCTGACCCTATTCTCCTTCTACCACCAGGCCTTTTGGTCTCTCTCCTTCCCGGCCCTGGGTCCCCTACACCAACCGGCCCTGGTCCACCGTCTTCCTTTCCAGGTAACCCTCTGCCTCCTGGCCCTGGTCCCCGCTTCCCGGTCCAGGTACCAAACTGCCTTGTAGCCCTGGTCCCCCCCTGCCTCCCTGCCCCTGTCTTCCGCCCCTCAGCTCTGGTCCCCCTCTGCCCCCTGGCACAGGTAACGTACTGCCTCCTGGCCCTGGTCCCCGTTTCCCGGTCCAGGTACCACTCTGCTTTATAGCCCTGGGCCCCCTCTGCCTCCCTGCCCCGGTCCCCCTGCCCCTACACTCTGGTCCCCCACTGCCTCCTGGCACAGGTTCCGTGCTGCCTCCTGGCCCCGGTCCCACTCTGACTCGCGGCCCTAGTCCCCCTGTCTCCCTGCCCAGGTACCCTTCTGCCTCCTGGACCTTGTCCCCCTCTGACTCTTGGCCCTTGTCCCCCTCCGCCTTTCCCACTGGTCCAACTTTACTTTCTGGCTCTGTTCTCCTCCCCCCCTCCGCCGAGCTTCTGGCCCTGGTCCCCTACTCCCTCCGGCCCTAGGTCCAATCTATCTCCCTGCCTTGGTCCCCATCTTCTGCCCGGACCTGGTTGCCCTCTGCCTACCGGCATTGGTGCCCCGGTTACTCCCAGCTCTCGTCGCCTTGTATCTCTCGGCCCTAGTCCCCCTGTGTCTCGCGGCACTGGTCCCCTTGTACCTGCCAGCCCTGGTCTCCCTCTTCCTCCAGGCCCTGGCCCACCTCTCTGTCCCAGCCTTGGATCCCCTCTAACTACCAGCCTAGGTGCCCCTGTCTACAGGCAGAGGTACCCCTCTGCCTCCCAGCCCTGGTCCCCCTATCCCTCTCTGCCCTTGTCAGCCCTGCTTCTCGGACCTGGTCCCCTTTGCCACCTGTCCCTGGTCCCCCTCTGCCTCCCGTCCCTGGTCAACCGTCTACCGGCCCGGATACCCCTCTGCCTCCTGAACCTGGTCCCCCCTGCCTCCTGCTCCCACTCTGACTCTCTACCCTCCCTACCCGGCCCGGGTCCCCCTCTACCTCCCAGCCCTGGTCCACCGCTCCTCTTGGACCTGGTCCGCCCAGCCACCCTGCTCTGGTCCTCCTCTTCCTCCCGTCCCTGGTCCCCTAAACCTGCCAGTCCTAGTTCCCCTTTAGTTCCAAGAAGCCGGCGGACAAGGGCAGGGAGGCAGAGGAACCCCTCTGTCTGCTGGCCCTAGTCCCCGCTTCTCGGCCCTGGTCCCTCTTTGCCTTACGGTCCAGGTACTGCTCTGTCTCCTGGCCTTGATCCCCATTTCCCTCCCGGCCCTGATCCCCCATCTCCCGGCCCAGGGACCCCACTGCCTCCTGGCCCTGGTCCCCCTCTGCCTCCAGGCCCTGCGTCCCCTCAACCTCCCGGCCCTGTTCCCCTAATCTTCTGGCCCAGGTACCCCTCTCCCTTCCTGCCCTGGCCCCCCTATGCTTCCGACCCTGGCTTGCCTCTGCCTCCCTGACCTGATTGGCCCCCGCCTCTCGGCCCTGGTTCCTCTCTGCTTCTCTGCCCTAGTCCCACTGTCGCCCAGCACAGGTACCCCTCTGCCTCCCAACCCTGGGCCCCTGCCTACCAGCCCTGGTCCCCCTCTGTCTCCCGGCCATGGCTCCCCTCTGCCTCCCTGACCTTGTCCCCCCCCGGCTTCGCGACCCTGGTCCTCCGTCTACTGGCCCGGGTACCCCTTTGCCTCCTGGTCCTGGCCCCTATCTGCCTCTCTGCCCAGGTACACCTCAGCCTGCTGGGCCTGGTCCCCCTCTACCACCTGGCCCTGGTCCCCCATCTACAAGCTTTGGTACCCCTCGGCTTCCTGCCCATGGTCCCCCCATGATGCGCTGCCCTTGTCCCCCTCTGCCTCCCGGACCTGGGTTCTCCCTACCTCCAGGCCCTGGTGCCCCGCTCTCCCCGCCCAGTTAGCCCTCTGCCTCCTGGCCCTGGTCCCCCGTATCCAGGGACAGGTACCCTGATCTCCCTCTGCCACCCGGCCCTGGTCCCCCGTCTACCGGCCTGGCTACCCCTCTGCCTCTGGGCTCTGGTCCCCCCCACCCCCGGCTCCTGGCCCTTGTCCCCATCTGCCTCCCTGCCCAGGTACCCCTCAGCCTGCTGACCCTAGTCCCCCCTCTACCTCCTGGCCCTGGTCCCCCGTCTACAAGTCTTGGTACCCATCTGCCTCCTGGACATGGTCCCCCCTGCCAACCTGCCCTGGTCCCCCTCTACCTCCCGGACATGGGTTCCCCCTACCTCCAGGCCCTGATCCCCCAGTCTCCCCGCGCACGTAACCCTCTGCCTCCTGGCCCTGGTCCCCCGTATCCCGGCCCAGGAACCCTCTGTCTCCTGGCCCTGGTCCACTTCTGCCTCCGGGCCCTGATACCCCTCTGCCTCCCTGCCCTTGTCCCCCACCGCTTCTCGACCCTGGTCCCCCTTTGCCTTCCAGCCAAGGTACTCCTCTGCCTCTTGGCCCAGGTCTCCCTCTTCCTCCCAGGCCTGGTCCCCCATCTCCCGGCCAAGGTAACCTTCTGCCTCCTGGCCTTGGTCCCACACTGCCACACTGCCCTGGTCTAACTCTGCCTTCTGGCTCTGGGTCCCCTCTAACTCCCGGCCCCGGTCCCCCGTCTCCTGGCCCAGGTACCCTTCTAAATCCTGGCCCGGGCCCCCCTCTGCCTCCGTCCCTGGTTCCCCTGGTCCTGCCAGCCCTATTTCCCCTTTAGTTCCAAGAAGCGGGGGGACAAGGGCAGGGAGGCCGAGGAACCCCCTATCTCCCGGCCCTGGTCCCCCTGTCTCCCGACCCAGGTACCTCTCTCCCACCCGGCCCTGGTCACCCCTGTCTACCGTCCCTGGTCCCCCTCTGCCTCCGTGACCTTGTCAGCCCTGCTTATCGGCCCTGGTCCCCTTTGTCTCTCGTCCCTGGTACCCCTCTGCCTCCTGGTCCTGGTCCCCCTCTTTCTCCTCCCGGCCATGGTCCCCCCTCTCCCGGCCCAGGCAGCCCTCTGTCTCCTGGCCCTGTTTCCCCCTGCCACCCTGCCCTGGTCCCCTTCTGCCTCCCATCCCTTGTTCCCCTGTGCCTTCCAGCCCTAGTTCCCCTTTACTTCCAAGAAGCGGTAAGGACAAGGGCAGGGAGGCAGACGAACACCCCCATCTCCCGGCCCGGGTACCCCTCTGTCGCCTGGCCCTAGGTCTCCCTGCCACCCTGCCCTGGTCCTCCTCAGCCACCTGGCCCTAGTCCCCCCGGTTTCTCGGCCATGTTCCCCCTTTGTCTCCTGGCCCTGGTCCCCCACTGCAATCCCGGCCCTGGTCTCCCTCTGCCTCCCAGGCCCTTAGGTCTCTCTCTGTTCTGATCCTGGGTCCTCTCTACCTCCCAGCCCAGGTCTCCCTGTCTCCAGACCCAGGTACCCCTCTGCCTCCTGGCCCTGGTCTCCCTCTACCTCTAGGCCCTGGTACCTCTGTGCCTCCAGGCCCTGGTCCCTCTCTCTGTCCCGGCCCTGGGTCTGCTCTACCTCCCGGCCCTTGTCCCCCGCTATCCCGACCCAGGAACCCTTCTGCATCCCGGCCCTGGTCCTCCTCTGACTCTCGGCACTGGTCTCCTTCTACCGGCCCTGGTCCCCCTGTTTCAAGAACAAGGTACCCCTCTGCCTCCAGGCATGGTCACCCTCTGCCTTCCGGCGCTGGTTCCCCGCTGCCTCCTGGACCTGGTCCCCCTCTGCCTCTGAGCCCTGGTCTCGCTCTGCCACCCGGCCCTGGACTCCGTCTCCCAGTCCAGGTACCCCTCTGCCTCCTGGTCCTGGTCCCCCTCTGTCTCCTGGCCCAGGTACCCCATTGCCTCCTGGCCCTGGTCCCGCTCTGCCTCCCAGCACAAGTACCCCCTCTGACTCCCGGGCTTGGTCCCCCTGTCTTCCGACTCAGGTACCCATCTGCCTCCTGGCCCAGGTCCCCCTCTGCCTCCCGGCCCTGGTCTCCTTCTACCTCCAGGCCCTGGGGTCTCTCTCCGTCCCGGCCCTGGGTCCCCTCTACCTCTCAGCTCAGGTCCCCCTGTCCCCAGACCCAGGTACCCCTCTGCACCTAGGCCCTGGTCCCCCTCTGCCTCCCGGCCCTGGACCCCTGTCTCCCGGCCCATGTAACCCTCTGTCTCCTGGACCTGGTCCCCTTCTGCCTACATACCCAGGTCCCCATCTGCCTTCCATCCCTTGCCCTCCTTGGTATCCCGGCCTGGTCCCCCTCTGCCTCCTGGCCCTGGTCCCTCTGTGCTTCCAGGTCCTGGTCCCCCACGGCAACCCGGTCTTGGTATTCCTCAACCTCCAGGCCATTGGTTGAGTCTCCGTCCCGACCCACGGTCCCCTCTACCTCCCGGCCCTGGTCCTCCTGTCTCCCGGCCCCTTTGCCTACTGGCCCTGGTCCCCATCTGCCTCCCGGCCTGAGTCTCCCCCTGACTTCTCGTCCCTGGTCCCCCTGCCTCACGTCCCAGGTACCCCTTTGCCTCCTAGCCCTGGCCCCGCTCAGCCTCCAGGCCCTGGTCACCGTCTGCCCCCCTGCCCTTGTCGCCCCCGCTTCTCCGCCCTGTTCCCTCTTTGCCTCCCATCCCAGGTACCCCTCTGCCTCCCGACCCTGGTCCGCATTTGCGTCTATGACCAGGTCAACCCCTGCCTCTCGGCCCTGGACCCCCTCTGCTTCTCAGCCCTGGTCCTCCTGTCTCTTAACCCAGGTATCCCTCTGCCTAATGGCCCTGATACCCCTCTACCTCCCTGCCCTTGTCGCCCCCGCATCTCCGTCCTGGTCCCCCTTTGCCTCCCGGCCCTGGACACCCCCTGCCTCCCGGCCCAGGAACCCCTCTACTACCTGGCCCTTGTCCCCCTCTGCCTCCCTGCCCTGATCCCCGTCTGCCTCCCAGCACTGATCCCTCTGTGCCTCCCGGCCCTGGTCTCCCTCGACCTCCAGTTCCTGGTCCCTCTCTCCATCACGGCCCTGGTCCCCTCTACCTCCCGCCTCTGGTCCCCGTCTCATGGCCTAGGAACCAGTCTGCCTCCTGGCCCTGGTCCCCATCTGCCTCCCGGCCCTAGTCAACTTCTGCCTCTCGGCCCTGGTCCCCGTCTCCTGGCTCACGAACCCTTTTGCCTCCCTGCCCCGGTCCCCCGCCCCGGCCCAGGTACCTCTCTGCCTTCCTGCCCTAGCCCTCCCCGCTTCTCGACCTTGGTGCCCCTTTGCCTCCCGGTCCAGTTACCCGTCTGCCTCCTGGCCATGGTCCCCCCGGCCACCATGCTCTGGTCCCCCTCTGCCTTCTGGACCTGGTCCCTCTGCGCCTCCTGGTACCCCAGGGCCTCCCGGCCTTGGTTTCCTTCTACCTCCCGGCCCTTGGGCAAGTCTTCGTCCGGGACCTGGGTCTCCTCTACCTCCCGGCCCTGGTCCCCCTGTCTCCCGGCCTAGGTACACCTCCTCTTCTTCCTGGCCCTGTTCTCCCCCTCTGCCAATCCGTCCTGGTGCCCATCTGCCTCCCGGCCTTGATCCCCCTCTGCTTCTCGGCCCTGGTATCCCTGCACCAAGCCTAGATACCCCTATCCTCCTGGCCCTGGTCCACCTCTGCCAGGCCGCCCTAGTCCCCATAATACTAATACTACTACTACTACTACTAATAATAATAATAATGGCATTTATTGATCACTTACTATTTGCAAAGTACTGTACTAAGCGCTGGAGAGATTACAAGGTGATCAGTTTGTCCCATGGGGTGGGGGGGCTCACAGTCCTAATCCCCATTTTACAGATGCAGTAACTGAGGCCCAGATAAGTGAAGTGACTTGCCAAAAGTCACACAGCTAACAGTTGGTGGAGCCTGGATTTGAACTCATGACGTCTGTCTCCAAAGCCCGAACTCTCTCCACTGCACCAGGCTGCTTCTGTCATCTGCCTCGAGGCCCTGGTCCCCCTCGACCTCTCGGCCCTGGGTCCCCTTTGGCCTCCCTACCCTTGTCGCCCTCACTTCTCCGCCCTGGTCCCCCTTTGCCTCCCAGTCCAGGTACGCCTCTGTCTCCCAGCACTGGTCAGCCTCTGCGTCTACGACCTGGTCGCCCCTGCCTCTCGGTCCTGGTCCCCCTCTGCTGCTCAGCCCTGGTCCTCCTGTCTCCAGGCCCTAGGTCTCCTCTAACTCCCAGCACTGGTCCCCTTCTCCCCGTCGAAGTACCTCTCTTCCTCCTGGCCCTTGTCCCCCTCTGCCAACCCGCCCTGGTCCCCATCTGCGTCCCGGCCCTGTTCCCCCTGTTTCCCGACCCAGGTACCCCTCTGCCTGACGAACCTGGTTCCCTTCGGCCTCCCTGCCTTTGTGGCCCCCGCTTCTCCGCCCTGGTCCCTCTCTGCCTCCTGGCCCTGGTCCCCCCTCTGCCTCCCTGCCCTTGTCCCCCCAGCATCTTGGTTCTGGTCCCCCTTTGCCTCCCATCCCAGGTACCCTCTGCCTCCCAGCCCAGGTCCCCATCTGCCACCCTGCCTTTGTCCGCCCGTGCGTCTCGTCCCTGTTCCCCCTCTGCCTTTCGGCCCGAGTTTCCCTTTATGTCCGATAACCGGGGGGGACAAGTGTAGGGAAGCAGAGGTACCGCTCTGCCTATGGGCCTGGTTCCCCGTTTCCCGGCCCTGGTCCCCCTCTGCCTCCTGGCCCTGGCTCCCCTGCACCGGCCAGCACTCGTTTCCCTCTACCTCCAGGCACTGGGACCCCTCTACCTCGCGACCTAGGTCCCCCTGCTTCTCGGACCTGGTCCACCCGTCCTCCCACTCAGATACCCCTCTGCTTCCGAGACCTGGTCCCCCCGTCTTCCGGACCGTGTACCCCTTTGCCTCGTGGCCCTGGTCCCCCTCTGCTTCCCCGCTCTGATCCCACTCTGCCACCCGGCCCTGGTTTCCCTCTGCCTCGCTGCCGTTGTCCCCCTTTCTCCCAGCCCAGGTACCCCTCTGCCTCCTGGACCTGGTCCCCCTATGCCGCCCTGCCCTGGTCACCCTCTGCCTCATGGCCCTGGTCACTCTGTGCCTCCCGTCCCTTGTCTCCTTCTACCTCCAGGCCCTTGGGTCTCTCTCCCTCCTGGCCCTGGGTCCTCTCTACTTCCTGGCCCTGATCCCGTCTCCTGGCCCAGGTACCTTTCTGCCTCCTGGCCCTGGCCCCCCCCTTCCGCCCAGCCCTGGTTCCCCCCTGCCTACTGGCCCTGGTCTCTCTGCTACTACCGGCTCTGGTCTCCTTCTACCTCTAGGCCCTTGGGTCTCTCTCCATCCCGGCCCTGGTCCCCGCTTCCTTCCGGCCTTGGTCCCCCAGTCTCCCGACCCAGGTCCCCCTCTGCCTCCCCACCCTAGTCCCCCTCTGTGCCTCGGCCCAGGTACCCCTCTTCCTCTTGGCACTGGTTCCCTCTGTCTCCCAGCCCAGGTAACCCTCTGCCTTCCAGTCCTGGTCGCCCTCTGCCCCCCTGCCCTTGTCCCCAAGGCCTCTCAGCCCTGGTCTCCCTCTGCCTCCCGGCCAAGATACCCCACTGCCTCTTCCACCAGGTCCCCTTCAGCCTCCCAGGCCTGGACCCCGTCTCGCAGTCCAGGTACCACTCTGCCTCCTGGCGCTGGTACCCTCAGGCTCCCGGCCCTGGTCTCCTTCTACCTCCAGGCCCTTGGGCCTCTCTCTGTCCTGGCCCTGAGTCCCCTCTACCTCCCAGGTCTGGTCCCCCTGCCTAGGTTCCCCTCTGCCTCCAGGCACCGGTCCCCCTCTGGCTCCCTGCACTTGCCCCACTCCCACGTCCTGGCCCTGGTCCCCCTTTGCCTTCTGGCCCAGGTAACCCTCTGTGCCCTGGCCCTGGTCCCCCTCTGCCTTTCGGCCCAGGTACCCCTCTGCCTCCTGGGCCTGATCCTCCTTTTCCTCCCGGCCCTGGTCCCCCGTATCCCGGCCCATGTACCTCTCTGCCTCCTGGCTCTAGTCTCACACTACCCCAGTCCCCCAGCCTCCCCTGCCCTGGTCCCCCTCTGCCTCTCTGCCCTGGGTCTCTTCAACCTCCTGGCCCTGGTCCCCCTGTCTTCTGGTCCAGGAACCCTTCTAAATCCTGGCCCTGCTCCCCCATGCCTTCCCGCCCTGATCACCCTCTGCATCCCGGCCCTTGTCCCCCTCTGCCTCCCTGCCTTGGTCCCCCCCGCCTATCGTCCCTCGTCCCACTCTGACTTTCAGCCGCAGTTCCCCTGTACTTACGACAACCGGGGGTGGGGGGGGGGGGAGGGCTAGGGGGCCAAGGACAGGGAGGCAGTGATATCCCTGTGCCTGCTGGACCTGATCCCCGTTTCCCAACCCTGGTCCCCCTCTGCCTCCCAGCCCCGTTCCCCCTCCGCCTCCCGGCCCTGGTCCCCCCCATGCCTCCCGTCCCTGGTCCCCCTCGGCCTCCCGGCCCTGGTCCCCTTATGCTTCCCGGCCCTGGTCAGCCTCTCTGACCTGGTCAACCCCGGCCTCTTGGTCCTGGTTCCCCTCTGCTTCTCAGCCCCAGTCCCACTGTCTCCCGGCACAACTACCCCTCTGTCTCCCAGCCCTGGCCGCCCTGTCTCCAAGCTCAGGTACCCCTCTGCCTCCCATTACTGGTCTCCTGTCTAATGGACCTGGTGCCCCTCTGCCTCCCAGCCCAGGTCCCCCTTTCTTCTGGCCCAGGGACTCCTCTACGTCCCGGCCCTGCTCTACCATCTACTGGCCCGTATACTCCTCTGCCTCCCGGAACAGGTTCCTCTCTGCCTCCCTGCCCAGGTCACCCCTAGCCTCTCGGTCCTGATCCCCCTCTGCCTCCCTACCCCGGTCACCCCCTGCCTTACGTCCCTCGTCCCCCTCTGACTTTCGGCCCTAATTCCCCTTTACTTCTGAGAAGCATGGGGTAGAAGGGTAGGGAGGCAGTGGTACCACTCTGCCTGCCGGCTTGATCCCCATTTCCCGGCCCTGGTCCCCCTCTGCCTCCCGTCCCTGGTCCCCCTCTGCCTTCCCGCCCTTGTCCCACTCTGCTTCCCGACCCTGGTCCTCCTCTGAATCTCTGACCTGGTCTCCCCCCGCATCTCGGCCCTGTCTCCCTCCCAGGGACCCTTCTGCCTCCTGGCCACAGTCCCCTTGTCTACCGGCCCTGGTCCCTCTTTGCCTCCAGGCCCTGGTCCACTTCTGCCTACCTGTCCCGGTCCCCCTCTGCCTCCCTTTCTCGGTCCCCCTCTGCTTCCCAGCCCTGACCGGCCTCTGCCTCTATGATCTGGTCGCCCCCCGCCTCTCGGCCCTGGTTCCTCTCTGCTTCTCAGCCCTAGGCCCCATCTCCTGGCCCAGGTAACCCTCTGCCTCCCGGCCCCGGTCCCCCTATCTACCGGCCCTGGTCTCCCTCCGTCTCCTGTCCCTGGTCCCCCTCTATCTACCTGACCTTGTCCCCCATGCTTCTCGGCCCTGGTCCCCTTTGCCTCCAGGCCCTGGTCCCCGTTTCCAAACCCTCGTCTCCCTCTGCCTTCTGGCCCTGGTCCCTCTCTGCCTCCCGACCCTGGTCTCCCATCTCCTGGCCCAGGTACACCTCTGTCTCCTGGCCCTGGTCCTCCTCTACCTCCTAGCCCTGGCCCGTTTGAGCCTCCCGGCCATGGCCTCCCTCTACCTCCAGGACACTGGGTCTCTCTCCGTCCCGGCCATGGGTCCCCTCTACCTCCCGGTCCTGGTCCCCGTCTGGCTCCCTGCCCTGGTCCCCCTCAAATTCCTGGCCCAGGCCGGCCTCTGCCTCTCTGACCTGGTCACACCCCGCCTCTCGTCCCTGGTTCCCCTCTGCTTCTCAGCCATAGTCCCACTGTCTCCCGGCACTGGTACCCCTCTGCCTCCTAGCCCTGGTTCCCCTGTCCCCTGGCCCAGGTACCCGTCTGCTCCCGGCCCTGGGCGTCCTGTCTACCAGCCCTGGTCGCCCTCTTTCTCCCAGTCCTGGCCGCTCTCTGCCTCCCTGACCTTGTCACACCGCTTCTCGGCCCTGGTCCCACTTTGCCTCCCGGCCCAGGTACCCCTCTGCCTCCTGGCCCTGGTTCCCCTCTGCTTCCCGGCCCTGGTCCCCCGTCTACAGGCCCGGGCGCACCTCCGCCTCCTGTCCCTGGTCCCCCGCTGCCTCCAGGCTCTGGTCCCCCTCTGCCTCCCGACCCTGGTTCCCCCTTCACCGATCCCCGGTACCCCTCTGCCTCCTAGCTATGATCCCCCTCTGCTTTCCGACCCTGGTCACCCAAGTCTCCAAACCCACGTACCCCTCGGCCTCCTGGCCCTGGTCTCCCTCTACCTCCAGGCCCTGGTCCCTCTCTCTGTCCTGGCCCTGGTCCCCCTGTCTCCCGGCCCAGGGACCCTTTGCCTCCTGGACCTGGTACCCTTCTGCCTCCAGGCCCTGGGCCCCCTCTGCCTCCCTTCCCTTGTCCGCCCCCTTTTCGGCCCTGGTCCCCCTTTACCTCCTAGCTCAGCTACCTCTCAGCCTCCTGGCACTGGTCCCCCTCTGCTTCCCGGCCCTTGTCCACCTGTCTTCTAAATCCTGGCCCTGGCTCCCCTCTGCCTCCGCGCCCTCGTCCCCCTCCGCATCCCGGCCCTGATCCCCCTCTGCCTTCCTGCCTTGGTCCCCCCGTGCCTCTTGTCCCTGGTCCTCTCTGACTTTTGGCCGTAGTTCCCCTTTACGTCTGAGAACCAGGAGGGACAAGGGCAGGGAGGCAGAAGTACCCCTCTGCCTGCCAGTCCTGATCTCCGTTTCCCGGCCCTGGTTCCCCTCTGCTGACCTGCCCTTGTCCCCCTCTGCCTCCCGGCCCTTGTCTCTCTGTGCCCTCCGACCACGGACCTTCTGTGCATCCCGGCCCTGGACCCTCTGTGCCTCAGGCCCTGGTCTTCCTCTACCTCCAGGCCCTTGGGTCTCTCTCCATCCTGGCCCTGGGTCCCTTCTACCTCCTGGCCCAGGTACCTCTACACTTCCCGGCTCTGGTCCCCCCGTCTCCTAGCCCAGATACCCCTCTGCCTCCCTGCCCTGGTCCCCCATCGCCCAGCTCAAGTACCCCTCTGCCTCCCTGCCCTTGTCCCCATGTCTCCCGGCCCAGGACCCCCTCTGCCTCCCGGCCCTGGTCTCCTTTTACCTACAGGCCCTTGTGTCTCTCTCCGTTCGGACCTGGGTCCCTTCTACCTCCCGGCCCTGGTCCCTCTGTCTCCAGACCCACGTACCCCTCTGCCTCCTGGCCCTGGTCTCCCTCTACCTCCAGGCCCTGGTCCCTCTCTCTGTCCTGGCCCTGGTCCCCCTGTCTCCCGGCCCAGGCACCCCTCTACCTCGCGGCACTGGTCCTTCTGTTTCCTTCCCCAGGTACACCTCTGCTTCCCGACCTGGTCCCCCTCTGCCTCTCGGCCCTGGTCCCCCTCTGCCTCCCAGCCCTGGTCCCTCAATGCCTCCAGGCCCTGGTGTCCTTCGATTTCCAGGCCCCTGGGTCACTCATTGTCCCATCACTCTATCCCCTCTACCTCCCGGCCCTGGTTCCCCTTCTCCCAGCCCAGGTACCCCTCGGCCTCCCGGCCCGCATCCCCTTTTCCCGGTCTAGGTCCCCCTCTACCTCCTGGCCCTGGTCCCCCTCTGCCTCCCAGCCTGGTCCCCCTCTGCCTTCCAGTCCTTGTCCCCCTCTGCCTCCCTGACCTGGTCCCCAAGGCCTCTCAGCCCTGGTAATCCCCTGACTCCCGGCCAAGGTACCACACTGCCTCCTGGACGAGGTCCTCTTCAGGCTCCCAGCCTTGGACCCTGTTTCCCAGCCCAGATACCCCTCGGCTTCCCGGCCCTGGTCCCCCTGTCTCCCATCCCAGGTACTCCTCTGCCTCCGGGCCCTGGTCGCCATCTGCCTCCTGGCCCTGGTCCCTCTCTGCCTCCCGGCCCTGGCCCCCCTGTTTCCCAGTTTAGGTTCCCCTCTGCCTCCTGGCTCTGGTCCCCAAGACCTCTCAGCTCTGGTGCCCCTCTGCCTCCGGCCAAGGTACCACACTGCCTCCTGGACGAAATCCCCTTCAGCTTCCTTGCCCTGGCCCCCATCTACCAGCTCAGGTACCCCTTGGCCTCCCGGCTCTGGTCCCCCTGTTTCCCTCCCCAGGAACTCCTCTGCCTCCGGCCCTGGTCCCCTTCGGCATCGTGACCCTGATCGCCCTCTGCAGCCTGACCTGGTCCTGTGCCTCCCGGCCCTGGTCTCCTTCTACTTCCAGGCACTTGGGTCTCTCTCCCTGCCAGCCCTGGGTCCCCTTACCTCCCGGCCATGGTCCCCTTCTGCCTCGCTGCCCTGGTCCCCCTGTCTCCTGGCCCAGGTAACCCACTGCCTCCTGGCCCTGCTCCCCCTCTGCCATCCTGCCCTGGTCTCCCTCTACCTCCAGGCCCTGGTCCCTCTCTCTGTCCTGGCCCTGGTCCCCCTGTCTCCCGGCCCAGGCACCCCTCTACCTCGCGGCACTGGTCCTTCTGTTTCCTTCCCAGGTACACCTCTGCTTCCCGACCTGGTCCCCCTCTGCCTCCCGGCCCTGGTCCCCCTCTGCCTCCCAGCCCTGGTCCCTCAATGCCTCCAGGCCCTGGTGTCCTTCGATTTCCAGGCCCCTGGGTCACTCATTGTCCCATCACTCTATCCCCTCTACCTCCCGGCCCTGGTTCCCCTTCTCCCAGCCCAGGTACCCCTCGGCCTCCCGGCCCGCGTCCCCTTTTCCCGGTCTAGGTCCCCCTCTACCTCCTGGCCCTGGTCCCCCTCTGCCTCCCAGCCTGGTCCCCCTCTGCCTTCCAGTCCTTGTCCCCCTCTGCCTCCCTGACCTGGTCCCCAAGGCCTCTCAGCCCTGGTAACCCCCTGACTCCCGGCCAAGGTACCACACTGCCTCCTGGACGAGGTCCTCTTCAGGCTCCCAGCCTTGGACCCTGTTTCCCAGCCCAGATACCCCTCGGCTTCCCGGCCCTGGTCCCCCGTCTCCCATCCCAGGTACTCCTCTGCCTCCGGGCCCTGGTCCCCATCTGCCTCCTGGCCCTGGTCCCTATCTGCCTCCCGGCCCTGGTCCCCCTGTTTCCCAGTCTAGGTTCCCCTCTGCCTCCTGGCCCTGGTCCCCAAGGCCGCTCAGCTCTGGTGCCCCTCTGCCTCCGGCCAAGGTACCACACTGCCTCCTGGACGAAATCCCCTTCAGCTTCCTTGCCCTGGCCCCCATCTACCAGCCCAGGTACCCCTTGGCCTCCCGGCTCTGGTCCCCCTGTTTCCCTCCCCAGGAACCCCTCTGCCTCCGGCCCTGGTCCCCTTCGGCATCGTGACCCTGATCCCCCTCTGCAGCCCGACCTGGTCCTGTGCCTCCCGGCCCTGGTCTCCTTCTACTTCCAGGCACTTGGGTCTCTCTCCCTGCCAGCCCTGGGTCCCCTTACCTCCCGGCCATGGTCCCCTTCTGCCTCGCTGCCCTGGTCCCCCTGTCTCCTGGCCCAGGTAACCCACTGCCTCCTGGCCCTGCTCCCCCTCTGCCATCCTGCCCTGGTCCCCCTATGCCTCCAGGCTCTGGCCTCTATGTAACTCCCCGCCCTGGTCTCTTTCTACCTCTACGGCCTTGGGTCTCTGCCTGATCCGGCCCTGGTCTCCGTCGCCCGGCCTAGGTACCCCTCTGCCTCCTGGCCCTGGTTCCCCTCTATCTCCCCACGTTGTTCCCCTTCTGCCTTCCGGCCCCAGTACCCCATGCCACCCTGCCCCTGCCGCCACCCTTCCTCACTTCTCAGCCCTGGCCCCTCTCTGCTTCCCAGCCCAGGTACCCCTATGCCTCTCTACCTCCCTGCCCTGGTTCCCCTGTCTCCTGGCCCAGGTACCCATCTGGCCCCTGGCCCTGGTCCCGCTCTGCCTCCCGGCCCTGGTCTCTCTGTGCCTTCCGGCCTTGGTCTCTGTCTACCTCCAGGCCCTTGGGTCTCTCTCCTTCCCGGCCCTGGGTCCCCTTTACCTCCCGAGCCTCGTCACTTTGTCTCCCGGCCCAGATACCCTTCTGCCTCCTGGCCCTGGTCCCCCTCTCTCCGGCCCAGGTACCCCACTGCCTCCTGGACCTGGTCCCCGTTTGCCACCTTGCCATGGTCCACCTCTGCCTCCCGGCCCTGGTCTCCTTTTACCTCCAAGCCCTTGGGTCTCTCTCCATCCCGGTCCTGGGTTCTCTCTACCTCCCAGCCCAGGTCCCCCTGACTCCTGGCCCAGGTAACCCTCTACGTCTTGGCCGTGATCCCTCCCCTGCCTTCCCACCCTTCTCCCCCTCTGCCTCCCTGTCCTGGTTCCCCGCCTGACTCTCAGCCTTTGTCCCCCTCTGCCTTTCGGCCCAGGTACCCCTGTCTCCCAATGTATGTACCCATCTGCTTCCTGGCACTGGTCCCGCTGTGCCTCTAGGCCCAGGTCCCCCTCTGCCTCCCGGTCCTGGTCCCTTTATGTGTCCAGGCCCTGGCCTCCCTGTGTTCAATCCCCCCCCCCCCCGCTTTCCATCCTCCCTGCCTTACCTCCTTCCCCTCCTCACAGTACCTGTATATATGTATATATGTTTGTACGTATTTATTACTCTATTTATTTTATTTGTACATATTTATTGTATTTTATTTTGTTAATATGTTTTGTTCTCTGTCTCCCCCTTCTAGACTGTGAGCCCACTGTTGGGTAGGGACCGTTTCTATATGTTGACAACTTGTACTTCCCAAGCGCTTAGTACAGTGCTCTGCACACAGTAAGCACGCAATAAATAAGATTGAATGAATGAATGAATGGTCTCCTTCTACCTCCAGGCCCTGGTCCATCTCTGCGTCCTGGACTTGGGTTCCCTCTACCTCCCGGCACTGGTCCCCCTGTTTTCCGGCCCAGGTACCCTCTTGCCTCCTGGTCCGGGTCCCCCTCTGCCACCCGGCCCTGGTCCGCCTCGCCTCCCGGCCCTCGTCCCTCTGTGCCTCCCGGCCCTGTTCTCCTTCTACCCCCGGGTTCTTGGGTCTCTCTCCGTCCCAACCCTGGGTTCCCTCTACATTCCAGCCCTGGACCCCCCTGTCACCCGGCCCAGGAACCTTCTGCCTCCCCACCTTGGTGCCCCTCTGCCTCCCAGCCCTGGTCCTCCTATGTCTCCCTGCCCCGGTCCCCACTGCGCTTCGGTCCTGATTCCCCTCTGCCTCCCAGCCCTGGTCCTACTATGCCTCCCTGCCCTTGTCCACACTACGTCTCAGTCCTGATCCCCCTCTGCCTCCCATCCCTGGTCCTCCTATGCCTCCCTGCCCCTGTCCACCCCGCCTCTCGTCCCTGGTCCCCCTCTCTCTCCCGGCCCAGGTATCCCTATTTCTCCTGGCCTGGTCCGTCTCTTCCTCCCGGCTCCGTTCCCCCATCTCCCAGCCCAGGTACTCCTCTGCTTCCCTGCCCTGGTCACCCTGTCTCCCGGCCCAGATAACCCCTCTGTCTCCTGGCCCTGATCCCCTTCTGCTTCCCTGACTTGGTCCCCCCTCTCTGCCTCCAGGCCCTGGTCTCCCTCTGCCTCCCTGCCCTGATCCCCCACCGCCTCTTGGCCTTGGTCCCCCTCTGCCTCCCGGCCCAGGTAACCCTCTGCCTCCCGGCCCTGTCCCCGATTCCCTGGCCCAGGTACCCCTCTTCTTCCCTGCCCTGGTTCGCCTGTCACCCGGCCCAGGTAACCCTCTGCCTCCTTGCCCTGGTCCCTCCCGCCTCCTGTTCATGGTCCTTCCCTGCCGCCTGGCCCAGGTCCCCCCCGAATCTCGGCACTGGTCCTCCTCTACCTCTCGGCCCTGGTCCCCCTGTCTCCCGACCCAGTAACCCCTCTGCCTCCCAGCCCTGGTGCCCCTTTGCCTCCCAGCTCCTTGCCCTGGTCTCCCCCTCTTCTCGGCCCTGGTCATTCATTCATTCATTCATTCAATTGTATTTATCGAACGCTTACTGTGCGGAGAGCACTGTACTAAGCGCTTGGGAAGTAGAAGTCGGCAACATATAGCGCTCAGTACAGTGCTCTGCACACAGTAAGCACTCAATAAATATGACTGACTGAATGAATGATTTTGTTAATTATATCTGTAATCGTATTTTTCGAATTGATGCCTGTTTACTTGTATTGATATCCTGATGCCTTTTTACTTGTATTAGTACCTGTCTCCTCCTCTAGACTAGAAGCTAGTTGTGGGCAGGGATAATCTCTCTTTTTTGGTGTACTGTACTTTCCCAAGCGCTTAGTACAGTGCTCTGCTCAAAGTAAACGCTCTATGGCTTAGTGGAAAGAGCACAGGCCTGGATGTCAGAGGACTTGGGTTCTAATCCTGGCTCCACCACTTGTAAGCTGTGTAACCTTAATTTAAGTCAAACCACTTAACTTCTCTGTGCCTCGGTTACCTCATCTGCAAAATGGGGATTGAGACTATGAGCCCCTGGTGGGACAATCTGATGACCATGTATCTACGCCTCAGAACAGTGCTTGGCACATAGTAAGCACTTGACAAATAACATTATTATTACTATTGTTATAAGTACGATTGAATGGATAAATGAAGTGTGGGTTGAACCAAATATTTGCTAGCCTCTCATATACACACCCATAAATACACATAAACACACACACACACACACACACACACACACACACACACCGTCGTTTGGAACCACCCACGACTCCATCTTGAAAGCAGGAGATGTCTGGGCATTGACTTCTGTCCACGTTAGAAAAATGCGCCTTAAGGCTGGAGAGATGCACTGAGCAGTTTTTCTTTTTAAAGAGTAGTAACTAGATTCTCCCCTCGGTCATCATGCCCTGAGCTGTTTGATCCCAGGGGATTTTGGCTGGAGGGCTTTGAGAAGCTTGGACATGCTATTGCGGGAAGGGGGTCCTCGGGACTCACTCTGGCCTCCTCTGGGGATGGGCAGAAGAACCTCGGTCTCATTGGAGTAAAGTGGCACTGGAGCTTCTCCTCTGGTCCCTGCCCGTGGACATGTTGAGTTCTGAACCCTGGTCTTGAGACACCCGAACCGATGATCCTAAGCGTCTGACCGGGACCACATCTGTTGAAAGGAAAACCAGTGCTCAAAGTTGGGTGTGGAAAGGGGAAACGGGGAGGCAGGAAATGGTGGCGGGAGGAGCACAGACAACCTAGTTTTACCAACACTTTTGATCACTCTCCCTGCCTCCTCCCGGCCCAACATGGTTACGTGGATCTGCAGCTACGATGACTGCCACACTCTGCCCTACAAACACTTACCCATCCCTCCCCCACACACTGGAGGGACAGAACTACACACTGTATAGAATTAAATTTCTAGAAATGAAAACCTGCTTTGTCCTCCAACCTGCACCCCCAGTTTTGTTACTCCAGGAACTCCAGTCCCCCCGATACGGTAAGCACTTAGAACAGTGCCAGTGCCTAGAACAGTGTTTGGCACATAGTAAGCACTTAACAAATACCAACATTATCGTTAATATTAATCTTATTGTGGGGAGGGAATGTGTCTGTCATACTGTACTCTCCCAAGGGCTTAGTACACTGCTCTGCACACAGCAAGAGCTCCATCAGCCCAACTGATCGATTGAAGGAGCACAACCGCACAATAGATGAGTGCAATTTCAAGTACAATGCCTGCCTTTTGTCCTCCCCACCCACACCCCTGCTTCCTTGACCTCAAGTAAGAGTCTGCACACTTTGCTTCTCAGAGAAAAGTAGGATAGAGACCCTGATAGACACTCTGTCCTCCTCCTGACACTGGATCCCTCAAGCTTCTGTGTTATGCCCAGAAATGTCCTTTCTCTTGGGACTGAGACTTTGCAGTGACCCTGAATAGAGACTAGAGACACAGCAAAGTTTGCCCCGTCTATAGAATTAAGGGCCCTGGCTCTTCTCGATCCCAATCGAGTCAGACAGAACTAGCTTCCTGCACAGAGCCCCAGACCCTCTTCTCCCATGAGTGGCAGCCGCTTCATTACGCATTTTCCCCCAGATTATTCACACAGACACAAACACACACACAGACACACAGACACACAGACACACACAGACACACACACATACACACACACACACAGATTCCCTGTGGGGTAGCAGGTTGCAGTACAGGTCACTTATTAATGGGGTAAATCTAGCGGTGGAATGTCTCCACGGTGTACGAGGCAGAGGAGAAGCACTGAGCAGCTGCTCTGGAGAGATGTCCCTGGCCCCTGGAACCAGAACCATTCTCTGATCGGCGAGCAGCAGCCTGCCCCCTGGTGGCACCAATCGTTATTCTGGGAGGCTGCACCTCTTTATCACCCGCTGGTGGCAGCAGCGGGCTTGTTCACGTAGGCTGCGCTTGGTGGCAGTACAGTACACTATAATGATAATAATAATAATAATAATAATAATAATAATAACAATAATAATAATAATAATAATTGTACTTAATAATAATAATGATGGTATTTGTTAAGCGCTTACTATGTGCAAAGCACTGGGGTATAGAAGGTGATCATGTTATTCCACGTGGAGCTCACAGTCTTAATCCCCATTTTATAGATGAGGTAACTGAGATACAGAGAAGTTAAGTGACTTGCCCAAAGTCACACAGCTGAAAATTGGTAGAGCCGGGATTTGAACCCGTGACCTCTGACTCCAAAGCCCGGGCTCTTTCCACTGAGACACGCTGTTTCTCTATTGTTAAGCACTTACTATGTGCCAAGCACTGTTTTTTATGGCATCTGTTAAGCACTTACTATGTGCAAAGCACTGCTCTAAGCGCTAGGGAGGTAACAAGGTGATCAGGTTGTCCCACGGGGGGCTCACAGTCTTAATCCCCATTGTACAGTTGAGGTAACTGAGGCACAGAGGAGTTAAGGGATTTGCCCAAAGTCACACAGCTGACAATTGTCAGAGTCAGGATTTGAACCCATGACCTCTGACTCCAAAGTCTGTGCTCTTTCCACTGAGCCATGCTGCTTCTCTGTTCTAAGCACGATGCACTGTTCTAAGCACTGGGGTAGATACAAGGTAATCGGGTTGCCCCACATGGGGCTCATGGTCTTAATCCCCATTTTACCTTCATTCATTCAATCGTATTTATTGAGAGCTTATTGTGTGCAGAGCACTGTACTAAGCGCCTGGGAAGAACAAGTTGGAAACATATAGAGATGGTCCCTACCCAACAATGGGCTCACAGTCTAGGTAACTGAGCACAGGGAAGTTAGGTGACTTGCCCAAGGTCACACAGCAGACAAGTGGTAGAGCTGCAATTAGAACTCATGACTTGTGACTCCCAAGCCCGTGCTCTTTCCACTAAGCCAGCATGGCTTCGTGGCTTAGTGGACAGGATGGACCTGGGGGTTAGAAGGTCCTGTGTACTAATCCTGGTTCTGCCACATGCTTGCTGTGTGACCCTGGGCAGTTACCTCAGTTATCTCACCTGTAAAATGGGGATTAAAACTAATATGGGCCTCATAGGCCCATATGGGACAGGGACTGTGTCCAACCAGATTAACTTGTATCTACCCTAGCTCTCACAACAGTGCTTGGCACAAAGTAAGCACATAAAATGTACCATTATAATAATAATAATAATAGTAATTATTATTATTATTATACCGCAGTAAGCTTGATCTGGGGTGTTGTTCCTCTCTATCCCCCATAGTGCTACTAGGCAGTATTCTGTGAAGCTGCACCTCTCAATCACCCCCTCACAGCATCAGGTGTCGTTCTGGGAAGCACGGGCCTGGAAATCCGATGACATGGGTTCCAATTTGGGCTCCACCACATGTCTCCTCTGTGACCTTGGGCATGTCACTTAACTTCTCTGAGGCTCAGTTACCTCATCCATAAAACGGGGATTAAGACTGTCAGTCCCATGTGGGACATGGACTTTGTCCAATCTGATTACCCTGTATCTACCCCAGGACTTAGAACAGTGTTAGGCACACAGTAAGTGCTTAACAAATACCACCATAATAACTATTATGATGATTATTATGATTTTATTATTATTATTATTATAGAAACAAGATACCCGAGGCATAGAAGAGTGAAATGACTTGCCCAAGGTCACTCAGCAGACACATAGCAGGGCCTGGAGTAGAAGTCAGGTCTGACCCCACAGGCTCTATCGACTAGGCGGCGATGCTTCTCTCCTACACGACGCCTCTCTATCGCCACCTGGTGGTACTTTGCTCTTCCAGCGCCGGCTTCCTCCATGGGCCTCCATCTCGTCTATCTGGCCTGCGGCCTCCTTTTCCAAGTCCCTCCTCTGGTCTGGAACTCCCTCTCCCTCCCTTCACATGTGCCAGACCGTCATTATCCCCCTCTCTAAAGCATTAAGGTCACAACTCCGCCAAGAGGCCTTCTCTGATTAAACCCTCTTTACTTCAGCTCCTTCTCCCTCCTTTATTGTCTACACCCTGGGATTTGTGAAATTTGAACAATCGCTTTTGGCCCTGCATCATTTGTATGCATATCCGAGCAACCGAACAGAAAGAGCCGAGGCCAGCAAACACTGAAATAATGACTGAAATTAAGAAATGAAAACGTTCAGGTGGCAACAGAAATGAGAAGAGCACCTACGCTGATCAATCCCCCAAAGACAGGCCAAATCCAACTTCCCAGATAACAATAACTGTGGTCTTTGTTTAGCACTTATTATCTGCCAGACACTGTACTGACCACTGGCTTAGACACAAGATAATTGGGTTGTACACAGTCCCTGTCCCACACTGGGCTCACAGTCTTAATCCCTATTTTATAAATGAGGAAACGGAAGCAGAGAGATTAATGGAAAAGGGAAGGTCAGTAGTTTTGAACGGTCCTTGATGGATCATTTAGGGAGTGTCAAGAATGCGGAAGAGAGAGGTAGGGGTGCTGGATGGTCCATACTGGGTCACTGATGGAGAGTCAGGGATGAGGAGGGCAAAGACACGGGGGTTGGATGGTCACACTGCCAAGCAAGTGGTAATATGACCATTAGGTTTGAGGTTATTGTTCAAGTTTTCGCGGGGACAAAGGACCAACTACCAGTGGCCTGAAAGGGTTTCTGCCCTCACCCACCAACAGGGCCAAGCTTCTGGCTGAGCAGAATTCATCGGTCAGCCAGTCAATTCGATTTACTGGGCAATTACTGTGTGCAGAGCACAATATGAAGCAGTTGGTGAAGTACAATATAACAATATTCATTCATTTATTCATTCAGTCGCATTAATTGAGCGCTTACTGTGTGCACAGCATTGTACTAAGCACTTGGAAAGTACAATGTGGCAACAGATAGAGACAGTCCCTACCCAGCAATGGGCTCACAGTCGAGAACGGGGAGACAGACAACAAAATAAAACAAGTAGACAGGCATCAATGGCATCAAAACAGATAAATAAAATTATAGATATATACACATCATTAATAAAATAAATAGAATAAGAACTATGTACAAATATACACATGTGCTGTGGGAAGGGGTAAAGCCGAGGGAGGGAGTAGGGGAGATGGGAAGGGGAGGAGAAGCAGAGGATAAGGAGTGGGCTCAATCAGGGAAGGCCTCCTGGAGGAGGTGAGCTCTCAGGAGGGCTTTCAAGGGAGGAAGAGAGCTAGTTTACCGGATGTGTGGAGGGAGGGCCAGAGGTAGGACGTGGGTCGGGGGTCAACGGCGAGACAGGTGAGAACGAGGCCCAGGGAGGAGGTGAGCGGCAGAGGAGTGTGAGGGCTGGGCTGTAGAAGGAGAGAAGGGAGGTGAGGTAGGAGGGGGCGGCAAAGGAATGGAGACCTACCAAGTCAATAGTGAGGAGTTTATGCTTCATGTGAAGGTTGATGGACAACCACTGGAGATTTTTGAGGAGGGAAGTGATATGCTCAGAGCGTTTCTGTAGAAAGGTAATCCGGACAGCAGAGTGAAGTATTGACTGAAACAGGAAGCGACAGGAGGATAGGAGATCAGAAAGGAGACTGCTGCAGTCATCCAGTCGGGATAGGACAGGAGTTTGAATCAAGAAGGTAGCGGTTTGGATGGAGAGGGAAGTACTGATCTTGGCGATGTTGTGAAGGTGAGACCGGTAGGTTTTGGTGACGGATTGTATGTGTGGGATGAATGACAGAGCGGAGTCAACGATGACTTTACTGGACCCAATATAACAGAGGCATTCCTTGATTATTATTACTATTATTATTCTTATTTATATATTATTTATATATTATTTATTTATTATTATTATGGTATTTGTTAAGCGCTAACCATATGCCAAACAGTTACAAGCACTGGGATGGATACAAGATAATCAGGTTGTTCCACATGGGCTCACAGTTTTCATTCTTAATTTTAAAGGTGAGGTAACTGAGGTACAGAGAAGTAAAGTGACTTGTCCAAGGTCGCACAGCAGACAAATGGCGGAGCTGGGATTAGAATCCACATACTCTGAATACCAAGCCCATGCTCTTGCCGCTATGCTACACTGCTTCACTGACCACAGTGAGTTTACAGTCTAGAGGGGGAGACAGCACTCATATAAAGAAGTACATTACACATATGGATGTAAGGGCTGAGGGGCTGGATGGGAGGTGACGCATGACGGGAGCAAGTCAGGGCAATGCAGAAGGGAGTGGGAGAAGAGGAAAGGAGGGCTTAGTCAGGAAAGGCCTCTTGGAGGAGATGGGCCTTCATTGAGGCTTTGAAGGTGGATACAGTCATTGTCTGTCGGATATGATGAGGGAGGCCATTGTAGGCCAGAGGCAGGACATGGGCGAGAGGTTGGCGGGGACACGGACTAGGTACAGTCAGAAGGTTGGCATTAGAGAGGTGAAGGGTGTGGGTTGGGTTGTTTTAGGAGACTAGCGAGGTGAGGTAGGATGGGGGGGGGGCAAGGTGAGCGAGTGCTCTAATGCCCATAGTGAGGAGTTTCTGTTTGATGAGAAGGTAGATGGGCAACCACTGGAGTTTCTTGAGGAGCAGGGAAACGCATCCTGGATGTTTCTGCAGAAAAATGTTGGTTGCAGAGTGAAGTATTGACTAGATTGGTGGAGGGACGGAAGGACTGAGGATGTGTAGACAGGGGCGCAGATGCAAGAAGGTTTGTTCCATCTGCCGAATTTGGGGCCCCGGGGCTTCTAGAAGCAGCGTGGTTCAGTGGAAAATGCACGACGGGCTTGGGAGTCAGAGGTCATTGGTTCTAATCCCGGCTCCAGCACTTGTCAGCTGTGTGACTTTGGACAAGTCACTTCCCTTCTCTGTGCCTCAGTCACCTCATCTGTAAAATGGAGATTAAATCTGTAAGCCCCACGTGGGGCAGCCTGATTACCTTGTATCCTTTCCAGCACTTAAAACAGGGGTTTGCGCATAGTAAGTGCTTAACAAATGCCATTCTAATTTTTATTATTATTATTATTCTCCATCCCAGTCAAGTCAGACTGAACCAGCACAAGGCCCCATCCCTGTTTTCAGTATCAGCGTCTGCTAGATATGACAGCCCCCACCTCATTCTCTCCTCCAGAGATGAACTTTTAAGCATGCAAATTCATAAACAACCATATTCACCAGCCATAAAATAACACCTTCCTTTAGAGGTGGCAGCCCAGCTCCTGGCTCCATCTCTCCACGAGGACTAGGGTTGAGAAGTCCGCTGCTCTGTACGCAGGCTGTAGTCACGGTAAGGGTCCCCACTCCCTCAGGTGGCATGAGACATGAGAACAGGACCTATGCTGATCAATCCTCCACAGAATGGGCAAATCCGACTTCGCAAATAATCATAATTATGGTAATTGTTGTAGTGATAGGAGACTAGCCAGGTGAGGTAGGATGGGGGGGCAAGGTGAGCGAGTGCTCACAGTACCACAGTACCAACTCTGTGGTACTGTGTGCTCTGCACACAGTAAGCGCTCAATAAATACGATTGATTGATCATTGTTTTGCGCGTATCATGTGCCAGACGCTGTCCTAACCGCTGGGGTAGATACATGGTAACTGGGTTGGACACAGTACCTGTCCCACACTGGGCTCACAGTCGATCTCCATTTTACATATGTGGAAACTGAGGCACAGAAAGTAATGGAGAAGGGGAAGTCAGGGGTGTTGGATGGTCCCTGCTGCATCCCTGGGGTAGAGTCACGGATGGGGAGGGGAGAGGCAGGGTGTCCATTCTATGATGGTCCATTCTGGGTCACAAGGGGAGAGTCTCCAATCTGGCTTCTGCCCCCTTCACTCCACTGAAAACGCCCTGTCAAAGATCACCAATGACCTCCTTCTTGCCAAATCCAAAGGCTCCCACTCCATCCTAATCATCCTCGAACTTTCAGCTGCCTTTGACACTGTCGACCGTCCCCTTCTCCTCAACATGTTATCCAACCTTAATAATAATAAAAATGATGGTATTTGTTAAACGCTTATTATGTGCGAAGCACTGTTCTAAGTGCTGGGGTTGACACAAGGTAATCAGGTTGTCCCACATGGGGCTCACAATCTTAATCCCCATTTTACAGATGAGGAAACTGAGGCACAGAGAAGTGAGATGACTTGCCCAAAGTCACACAGAAGACAAGTGGCAGATTCGGAATTAGAAACCACGACCACTGACTCCCAGGCACGGGCTCTTTCCACTAAACCACGCTGCTTCTCTGACCTTGGTTTGGCTTCATTGACTCTATCTTCTCCGGTTGTCCTCTTATTTCTCTGGCCCTTCAATTCTCAGTCTCCTTTGCGGGCTCCTCCTCCTCCTCCCAGCCCCTTACTGTAGGGATCCTGTAATGGTCAGTTCTTGGTCCCCTTCTATTCTCCATCTACACTCACTCCCTTGAAGTACTCATTCGCTCTCTCGGCTTCAGCTATCATCTCTAAGCGGATGATACCCAAATCTAGATCTCCTCCCCAGTTTTTTTTCTCTCTCTCTCCGTCGCATCTCCTCCTGCCTTTGGGACATTTCCACCTGAATGTCCTCCTTCAGCAGGTCCAAGACAGATCTCCATATTTTCCCTACAGCCCGGGTTTGGGAATCAGAGTTCACGGGTTTTAATCCCAGCTTCCCCTCTTATCAGCTGTGTGACTTTGGGCAAGTCACTTCACTTCTCTGCCTCAGTTACCTCATCTGAAAAATGGGGATTAAGAGTGTGAGCCCCACATGGGACAGCCTGATTATCTTGTACCTACCCCAGTGCTTAGGACAGTGCTTGGTACATAGTAAGTGCTTAACAAATACCGTCATCATCATCGTCGTCATCACCATCATTATTATTCCCTCCCAAATTCTTGTCTCTCCGGACCTTTCCCGTCACTGTAGACAGCATAACCATCCTTCCTGTCTCACAAGCCTGTAACCTTGTTGTCATATTTGACTCTACTCTCTCATTCACCCCACACAACCAATCCGTCACCAAATCCTGCCAGGCTCACCTTCACACATCGCCAAGAGCCACCCTTTACTCTCCAAACCAAACCTCCACCACGTTAGTACAGTCACTCATTATACCCCTACTGGATTACTGATTCAGCATCCTTTCGGACCTCCCAACCTCCTGCCTCTCCCCGCTTCATTCATTCATTCAATCGCATTTATTGAGTGCTTACTGTGTGCTAAACTGTACTAAGCGCTTGGAAAGTACAATTCGGCAACAGAGACAATCCCTAACCAACAATGGGCTCACAGTCTAGAAGAGGGGAGACGGACAACAAAACAAAACACGCAGACAGGCATCAAAAGCATCAATATAAACAGAATTATGGATAGATGCACGTCATTAATAAAATAGAATAATAAATATGTACATATATGCGCATGTGCTGTGGGGTGGAGGGGGGGCAGAGCAGAGAGAGGGAGTCGGGGTGGTGGGTAAGGGAGGAGGACTAGAGGAAAACGGGGGCTCAATCTGGGAAGGCCTCCTGGAGGTGAGCTTTCAGTAGGGCTTTGAAGGGAGGCAGTGTGCTTATCTGGCGATGTGAGGAGGGAGGGCAGTACATATTTCAATCTGCTGCCCCAAATATCTTTCTACAGAAATGTTCAGGGCATGTCACCCCGCTCCTCATAAAATCCCCAGTGGTTGCCTATCAACCTCCTTATCAAGCACAAACTCCTCACCATTGGCTTCAACCCTCTCCATCCCCTTGTCCCCTCCTACCTCACCTCCCTTCTCTCCTTCTCCAGCCCAGCCCGCACCTTCCGCTCCTCTGCCGCCGCTAACCTCCTCACTGGGCCTCGTTCTCTCCTGTCCCACCGTCGACCCCCGGCGACCCCCGGCCCACGTCCTTCCCCTAGCCTGGAATGCCCTCCCTCCACACATCCGCCAAGCTAGCTCCCTTCCTCCCTTCAAAGCCCTACCGAGCACTCACCTCCTCCAAGAGGCCTTCCCAGATTAAGCCCCCTTTTCTTCAGCTTCCCCTCACCTCACCCTGACTCCCTCCTTTTGCTCTACCCCCCTCCCCAGCAAACAGCACTTGTGTAAATATGTACATATTTATAATTCTATTTATTAATATTAAAGATGTGTTTATATCTATAATTCTATTTATTTATATTGATGTTATTGATGCCTGTTTACTTGTTTTGATGTCCCTCTCCCTGATTTTAGACTGTGAGTCCGTTGTGGGCAGGCACTGTCTCTGTTGCTGAATTGTACTTTCCAGGCGTTTAGTACAGTATTCTGCACAGATTAAGCGCTAAATAGATTGAACGAATGAAGTATAGCTTCTAGTACAATCCCTACCCCCTGCTCTCCTAGCCCACAACCCTGCTGATTTGAGCTCAGTTTGGACCCCACACAACCCTGTCCGGAGCCTCTGCCACTTGTCAGCTGTGTGACTTTGGTCAAGTCATTTCACTTCTCTGGGCCTCAGTTCCCTCATCTGTAAAATGGGGATTAAGACTGTGAGCCCCCTGTGGGGCAACCCTATCACCCTGTAACCTCCCCAGTGCTTAGAACAGGGCTTTGCACATAATAAGCACTTAATAAATGCCATTATTATTATTACCAGTGTATACAGCGGGAACATTTTAGTCCACGCTTAGCCTAATTAAAAGGAGGATGGATCGCAACACACACTCACCGACGCATACAATTATCACAGAAAACGGCTACCAATCCGACGGGCTTCCCCACCGTTCATGAAGATAGTCCCACGTCAGCGGAGTTTGAAGGAGTCTGGCCCCACGCAGCATGCCACCCTGGTTCCAGTATTAGGTGCTTTGGCCTAGGCCCCAATAAGGTGTCTCAGCGCAGATCTTGGATGGTTTTCATTTCTTTGTTCCGCGGCCCCAGGGGAACAGTTCTTTCCCGCTTTTATCGGTTGTTGAAGGGGCGGGGGGAAGGAGGAGGCAGCGGGAGTTCCCCATTGTTGCTCCGATTCCCCGGGGTCTGCAGCCCCGGCGGCTCATTACCAGCTGAAGCCAGGGAGGACCGCGACCACACCCGCCCCCAACCAGGTGCTGATTTACCCCTCGAACTCCAACCGATCTGCCAGGCTTTGTCCCGCCCCGAAGAACAATTTACTGCTCCTCAAACCCCTCTGCAAAACAATCCGTTTCTCCTCATTCACTCCAGTACTCCTCAGACTTTTCCGCAAAATTACTCAGTTTTGCCTCGGGAATTCAAGTTCTCCTCAGACTTCCGAGCAAGATAGTTAAGTTTACCTTTCAATTCCAGTCTGCAAGATAATTGAATTTCCCTTCTGTGGTCCGCCAGCGGACTTGACAAGACTGACTGTATCTTGTGCATGCTGACAATAATCCTCCATTTTGTGCAGACCGAGAGCAACTCCTTTTTTTGTATTTTTTCTAAGGCTCAACAACAGAATGTCCTCAAGTCCAGTAAACAAGTAACACCTGTTTATGCAAGGTTGTGGGGCTGATAACAAGTAACTCAGGGCTGTGATAGGAGACCAGTGAAAATTCGTGACCATCCTGTCGGTCCTCATTGGTTCCCTTAAGTTCCCATTGCTCGCTCCCGCGTTGCTGCAACTCAATAAACGACACTGTGGGAATGAAACCCGGGGCTGCTTGTCATTCATTCAATCGTATTTATTGAGCGCTTACTGTGTGAAGAGCTTTGTACTAAGCGCTTGAGAAGTACAAGTCGGCAACATATAGGGACGGTCCCTACCCAATTGTCACTCGTACCTCTCTCGGGAGGTGAACGGGCAGGTAACCACCTTCCTCCTTTACTGCTGTACTGAACTCATGTCTCCGAGTTATTTTTCCTATAACAATAATGATGGGGGCCCTCTCATGCACCATGGAAAGGTTGCAGATATTGTTTGAATGTATGCGGTTCTGTTGCCATATCTGCTACGGGCCTTAGACCCTGCACCCCACTGGCTGGGTCCAGGAATCAAACCAAATAAGGAGGTAGACTCCGCCCAGCTCTGTACCAAATCTGCACCAATCCAGTTCCCACTGTTTTCAAATCTACCAAGCACTGTGATCAGCAACAGCATAATATAAGCCCGTTGTACCGGGCACTCGGGGCCTTTTCCCTTAAGGAAATGAGTCCGCCGGGTGCGTTACCCCCTATTCGGTCTTCGGCCTTACCAGTAAAAACGTTATTAAAACTTTCTGCAGTCACATGCTGTCTGACTAATTCTTTAGTCGCCCGGCGACTTGGTGGCCTTCCGGAACAACCGCCGCCATCATTTTTGTGGCCCGTACGGGGAGATCCAGTAGATGTGACTGCCACCATCCTGGCTGACCACAGCGCAGCCTGAAGTCATCGGAGTGGTGAGATCATTATTTTTTAATTGTTCTTGTCTGTTCTCGCGGAGGCACCCTCTAGTTCCCGGTTACACTAGGGGGGAAGGAATGACCGACCGGGTCGGTCCGGGAAAAGGACCTCTCGTCAGGAGGCGGTCCGGGAAAAGGACCTCTCGTCAGGAGGCGGTCCGGGGAAGAGACCTCTCATCAGGGGACGCCTTGAATTGGAGGAACCACACCTTGGGCAAGTGGGAAGCCACGCGACGCTCGGGCATAACCCGAGACAGGCACAGAACAGGAATTGTTCTTGTCTGCTCTCGCGGAGGCACCCTCTAGTTCCCGGGTACATTGGGGGGAAGGAAGGCCTACCGGATCGGTCTGGGAAAAGGACCTCTCGTTAGGAGACGGTCCGGGTATTTCAGCGCCAGTGGGACGCCACGTGGTGCCCAGACATAGCCCGAGACAGACACAGAACTGGAATTGTTCTTGTCTGCTCTCGCAAAGGCACCCTCTAGTTCCCAGGTTGACTAGGGGGGAAGGAAGGCCTACTAGGTCGGTCATAACCCGAAACAGACACAGAATCTCAAAAAAGGAACGTTTTCCACCCATTATGAGAAGTGTTCTTCTTTTCAATCACCTCAAAAGAGGAACGTTTTAATAAGGACAAATTTGGTTTGGCCGATTTAAAATGCCAGCAACTGATTTATTTTTGTGTACCACAAAATGACCCTAGTATAAATTAGAGGATCAGGAGGTCTGGCCCGAATATGGGTCACAAAATTATAATACCATTCTCCAGCTGGACTTCTTATATTGCAGGCAGTTAGAGAAATGGTCAGAAATCCTGTATGTCCAAGATTTTATGGCTTTGTCCCAGAGCCCTGAGGGAAAGAACTGCCATGTGTTTTTCCTGGGCCCCTCCCGGGGGTCCAGCTCGAATGCCCGATTCCCCAGATGTACTGGATGAGCCTCTCCTCGGCCGGCGAGCCCGGGATGATGGCTATCCATACCAGTCCACCTCGTGGGCCCTAAGCCCTTCTAGCACCCGGGGAGGTATATGCTATGCCCTTCCAGAGACAGAGGAAAGGACACTCCCCTAGAGGGAGGTCACAGGGGAAAGGGGACAGATAGTGCGGGTACAGGCACCCTTCTCTTTGAGCGAATTGGAAATGACAAAACGGAAATTGGGACAATATTTTGCGGACCACACACACTTTCGGGAAGAATTCTGGAATCTGACCCTGCAGTACAATCTGTCATGGGAAGTTCTTAACCTGTTGCTTTATAGCTGTCCCTCGCTCCAAAGCAGAGTGGAGTTATCAGGGGGAGAGTACTGATAGACAGCTCCAGGATCATATGATTACATGCCTCCTGGCGGGCATGGAGAAAGGAATTAGGAAGCAAGTTAACTATGATCGGGTCCGAGCTGTGATCCAGGACTCTACCGAGAACCGTGCCATGTTTAGACTCAGGCTGGCGGAGGTGATTCGAAAGTACAGCCAGCTTGATCCCGATTCGGTAGAGGGAAGTGTAATTCTAAATCTGTACCTTATTAACTGGCTGCAGATATCCACCGAAAACTACAGAAGGAGCAGTTGGGGCCAAAACCCCCCACGAATCAGTTGATAGAGGCTGCCTTTAGAGTGTTTAACAACCGTGACCAAGGAGCCCGGGATGAGAAGGACTGCAGGGTCAAAGTGGAGGGCAGAGAGCGGGCCCAGTTACTTGTGGCGGCCCTGACGAAGGGTCGGTCTCACCCTGGAAGGTCGCCCAATGCGGCAATGGTGCTTGCCCTTGGTCCAGGGTCCGGGAAACCCTGTTTTGTGTGCCACCAGTCTGGCCATTGGGCTCGGGAGTGCCCCCAGGCGCGAAGGCCTGGTCGCGGCCTCCAGCCACCTGGACCGTGCCCCCTCTGCCGGGGACACGGGCACGGAACTGCCCACTACTGGAGGCGAGCGCCGACCCTGAGGCTGGCCAGTTCCCAGCTGTTGGCGCGTCTGAGAGCTGGGACTGACGGGGCCCAGGGAATGGCCGGGCACCCGCAGGAACGATCTCCATGGCCGAACCCAGGGTGAGCATGGAAGTGTCCAGTAAGATTATAAATGTTCTTATCGATATGGGGGCCACCTATTCGGTCCTTCCCAGTTTTCGTGGTCCTACCCATCCATCTGGAGTAAGGGTGGTGGGGATCGATGACATCTCAAAGTCTTGTCGCCAAACTGCCCTCCCTACCATGTTTATATCAGCAGTAACAGTTTGGCCTGACCTAGCCAAACATTTTACCTTATATGTAGACGAGCAGCGACACCACTGTGCTGCGATTCTAGGTCAATCCTTGGGGTCAGACTTTCGGGCGGTAGCAAATTTTTCCAAGCGGTTGGATAGTGTCGCCTCTGGTTGGCCAACAAGTCTCCATGCAGTAGCAGCCACTGCCGTAGAGGTACAGGAGAGCAGAAACCTGCCTTTAGTATAAACCCTTACCATCTCTACTCTACATCGAGTCCTAGCAGTGCTAGGAAATAGGGGCGAGCGTTGGCTCACGGGAGGCTGCTTGCTGCAATACCAGGCCCTCCTTCTTGACACCACTGAGGTTATCTTAAAGACCTGTATCTCTCTGAACCCAGCAACCCTTCTCCCTCTCCCGGAAGATGGTGAAAGGGACTGGCCAGCCCCAGTTCATGATTGTCTAAACGAAGTTGACGAGGGTTACACTAGTCGATCAGACCTTAGGGACCTTGAAAACGCGGATGCTAACTGGTTCACGGATGGGTCCAGTTACATGGACCAGGGAGTCTGATATGCAGGGTACGCGATACTGAGCCTCCACGAGGACATCAAGGCACGGCCTCTCACTCCAGGAACCTCTGTGCAGAAAGCAGAACTAGTAGCCCTATCTCGAGCTATGGAATTGGGAAAGGGGATGCGTCTTAATATATCTACTGACGCCAAATATGGCTTCCATGTCTTACATGCTCATGGGACTATTTCCATGTCTTACATGCTCATGGGACTATTTGGAAAGAGTGAGGTCTCCTTACTGCCCGAGGCACCCCTATCAAACATTCAGAGGAAATCCTCCAGCTACTCGCAGCAGTTTGGGAACCCCGGGAAGTGGCTGTAATTCACTGTCGGGGACACCAAAAGGGGAATACAGAAATAATCAAGGGAAATCGTATTGTGGACTCAGCTGCTCGACAGGTAGCCCGCACCAACACCAAGGACACTTCTTGTTCCAGATGTTTCTGATTCTCCCCAGGAGGACACTCCCTCACAATAAACCTGTGACCGAATTGGCAACCCCCTGCCTCCGGCTCTGCAGGGAACAGCACCAACCCACGGGACAGAAGTCAACTGAGGAACCTGAGGGGGACACTGCCCCCGTCTTACAGGCTCTACGAGAAATCACCCCGACCGTGACACCACCGCCTTCTCGCCGGCGGGCTCACGGACGGTTTGCGGTACACCCATACGACCCCGAACGCATCTAGTTATGAGTTCATCGCCCACTGTCAGCATGAAGCCTTTCCAGAAGATGGACCATCGACCTTCAGCAACTCCTAAGGAATAAGGGTCATATGTCTTTGAGCGGGGAATGATGGGGGCCCCCTAATGCACCATGGAAAGGTTGCAGATATTGTTTGAATGTACGCGGTTCTGTTGCCATATCTGGTATGGGCCTTAGACCCTGCAGCCCACTGGCTGGGTCCATTAACCAAACCAAATAAGGAGGTAGATTCCGCCCAGCTCTGTAGCAAATCTGCACCAATCCAGTCCCCACTGTTTTCAAATCTACCAATCAGTGTGATCAGCAACAGCAGTATATAGGCCCGTTGTATCGGGCAATCGGGGCCTTTTCCCTTAAGGAAATGAGCCCGCCGGGTGCATTACCCCCTATTCGGTCTTCGGGGCCTTTTCCCTTAAGGAAATGAGCCCGCCGTGTGCGTTACCCCCTATTCGGTCTTCGGCCTTACCAATAAAAACTTTATTAAAACTTCCGGCAGTAACAAGCTGTCTGACTAATTGTTTAGTCGCCTGGCGACTTGGTGGCCATCCGGAACAACCGCTGCCATCAATAATAATAATGATGATGGCATTTATGAAATGCTCACTATGTGCAAAGCACGGTTCTAAACGCTGGGGAGATTACAAGACGATCAGGTTGTCTCGCGGGAGGCTCACAGTCTTCATCCCCATTTTACAGATGAGGTCACTGAGGCACAGGGAAGTGAAATGACTTGCCCAAAGTCACACAGCTGATAACTGGCAGAGCCGGGATTTGAACCCTTGACCTCTGACTCCAAAGCCCGGGCTTTTTCTGCTGAGCCACGCTGCTTCCCTATCTACATTCCCACCTTGGTTTCTCTTGGGTCCACTGTAAGACCCACATGGGATGATGGCCTGATGACCTTGCATGCACCCCAGAGCTCAGAATACTGTTTGGCACATAGTGAGCACTTAACAAATACCATCATTATTATCATTACTATTACTACCTCCACCACATGTCTGCAGTGTGACCTTAGGCAATTTACTTCTCTTCTCTGAGTCTCAGTTACTTCATCTGTAAAATGGGGATTAAGAGTGTGACCCCCATGTGGGACTGGGACTGTGTCCGACCTGTTATCTTGTATCTAACCCACCGTTTAGTACGGTGCTTGTGAGGCCAGCATCACGGGCGGGAACTGAGGGGAGGAAGTGAAACTGACAAGCACCCCCTCCCACCCCACAATCTATCCAGCAACGTGACGCTAGAAGGATAGAGCAACTCCGGCTGAGTTATAAGCAACTCCGGCTGAGTGCTCAGGCTTCTCGCCTCCCCTAAGAAGCGGAGCCCGCTGCGTGCGTTACACCCCAAAGACCTAAATTCATTCTGGGAGGGAAATTGGACAGGATAATAAAAGCTTGCTTGGTAAAACGATCCTCTGAATAATTCTTTACTCCCCCACGTGGCTCTGGTGTTTTTGTCCGGCATCACTTGGGACACACTGGTCTGCTGTGTTACCTTGGGCAAGTCACTTCACTTTTCTGTGCCCCAATCCCCTCGTCTGTAAAATGGGAATTAAGACTGTGAGCCCCATGTGGGTCAGGGATTGTGTCCAACCTGATTAGCTGGTATCTACCACAGCACTTTGTACAGTGCCTTGCACACAGTAAGCATTAATGCCATTAAAATGCCATCATGAAAATGCCAAATGCCATTAAAAAAACTACTGCTGCTGTTCCTCCTCCTAACGTCCATTCCCAGTGCTCACGACTCAGCTGAAACAAGAGAAGCACAAACCCTGGTGAGCTGTTGATGTTTCAGGCCCTGCCACAGACTCTGTTGGTGAGCCAGTCAGGATGGAAAACTTTAGTCAGCAGGATCCTGCCACCAAGATCAATACTCTTGGACCCTCTGGTCAGAGTAATTAGTGCCCTTCCTGGCCAGCTGCTGTTTGAATGCCAATGCCTTGGCCTATTCTAAACATTTTCATATGTATGGCGTCTTCTGACCAGTCCCTCCCCACCCAGGCAGGCCACATGAGTGGTATTTGTTAAAGCACTTACTATGTGCTTTGTGTACACTGCACACAGTTCCTGTTTCTCATAGGGCTCACGGTTTGAGGGAGGTTTTCCCCATTTTACAGATGAGAAAACCAAGATCCATCCAAGTAACTTTCCAAGGTTACAACAGTGGGCAAGGGTCAGAGTGGGATTAGAACCCAGGTCTCCTGACTGCCAGTGAGTTGTCTTCTTTTTTAACTCTTTAGAGGAAACAGCATGGCCTAAAGAATAGAGCAGACCTGGGAGTCAGAAGGGCCTGGGTTCTAATCCCAGCCCTGCCACTTGTCTGCTGTATGAACTTGGGCAAGCAACTTCACTTTTCTGGGCCTCAGTTACCTTATCTGTAAAATGTTTAGTACAGTGGTACAGTGCTCTGCACACAGTAAGAGCTCAATGAATACGATTGAATGAATGAATGAATGAGTAGTATAAAGTAAGCACTTAATATGGAAGAAAAACTTTACAGACTCTGCATTGTGTTCAGAAAAAGGTATGTCAGAGACAGATTTTATTACTGTTAGCGCTTCATTCGACACTAGTAGGGAGAGGAGTTGAGCAGCAGAGATTCCGCTGCTAGTCAAGGCCAGCTCAACGTCAAGCAATACAGAGCTTCTTCATATACCATTAGTACAGCATTCATAATGATCAGAATAATCCAGTAGGAGAAGTACTTTAGGATAGAAAGCAGTAAGCTCCAGGGGCATTTCCTGTTTAGTCCTGGACCTCTTTTGTTAAGGTGGTAAGTAGGGCCAGGGGCTTGATTGGTTCTAGGGCAACCCATCAGGCAAACCCAAAGTGGTCAAGCGGGCCTTAGGCAGGGGCGGGGGAGAAAGGTGGACAAAAGCAGGACCTTGACTATTGTGCTTCTATAAAAATATCACAATTATTATTATTAGATAGAGCATGAGCCTGGGAGTCAGAACAACCCGGGTTCTAATTCCAGCTCCAATACTTGCCTGCTGTGTGACTTTAGGCAAGTCACTTAGCTTCACTGTGCCAGTTACCTTTTGTAAAATGGGGATTAAGACCATGAGCCTCGTGTGGGACAGAGTCTGTGTCCAGCCCAATTTGCTTGTATCTATCCCAGCGCTTAGTACAGTGCCTGGCAAATACTAAGCTCTTAACAAATACCACTATTATTATTATTACCATTATAATAATTAATAACCATAATGCTTCCCACTCTGGTGCCCCCAGGAACTCTGTTCTTTCAAAATAGGTACGTTTGAATCCCAGCCCTTCCCGATCCCAATTTTGGTCTTGCCATGCTTGACCAGTCACCCCGGTATTTCCCCAGAGTGCAGTTTCTGCTGCTTTCACGATACTCCAATAAGCACCTTGCCTCAACTGACTGCCATCCAGCAACTCTTCGGGATTTTGTCAGCAGTAGGGGAACCAACAAAATGTAAACGTAGATTCTTTCCTTCCAGAAAGACGGAATTCCTTCTGCCATCAGTTGCTCCCACACGTGCACAAACATGGAACCCAGTCTTATAAACGAGATGATGACTGGAATTTTAAGTGCTTACCTGTGCCAAGCACTGAACTAAGCACTGGGACCTAGAGCTAGCTGAGCACCCGTCTTGCAGCAGAGCTGAGCTGCTTGAATCACTTTTATTTCCAGAATCGGAAATCTTCCTCCTGGAAGGGCAAAGAATGGTAAACATTCGGGGGTGCTTCTTGGGGTCATTTTCAAACCCTAATTTGGCAAGGCACTGGGATTGCAAACTTTGTGTTTCCTTATGTGAAAAGCAATTTGGCCTAGACTGTGAGCTCGTTGTGGGCAGGAATGTGTCTGTTTGTTATTATACTGTACTCTCCCAAGAGCTTAGTACAGTTCTTTGCACACAGTGATCGCTCAATAAATACGATGGAGTAAATTGAATGAATGGATGAATCAATGATGGCAATAAATCTATCGGTAACATTTGCCGACATATTGCCTGTGGGTCACAATAGTGAGCAAAGATGATATCCTGCCCTCGAGGAGTTTACAATCTAGCAGCAGAGGCCAACCCTCGAGATGGCTTAGTGGAAAGAGCACGGGCTGGGGAGTCAGAAGTGGTGGGTTCAAACCCCGGCTCCGCCACTTGCCGGCTGTCTGACTTTGGGCAAGTGACTTAACTTCTCTGGGCCTCAATTACCTCACCTGTAAAATGGGGATTAAGACTGTGAGCCCCCTTATGGGTCAAAGACATTGTCCAACCTGATTTACATGTATGTACCCCAGCATGTTGCCAATTTTTGTACTATATGTTGCCAACTTGTACTTCCCAAGAGCTTAGTACAGTGCTCTGCACACAGTAAGCATTCAATAAATATGATTGAATGAATGAATGAATGAAGCCGGCCCCCCTATTTTTAACTCTTTCCCTGATACCTGAGCCATGAAGCCCCTAAAACGAAGACTCAAATTTGCAGTTCATGGTATGAAGCCAGGCTCAGTTTGCTGGCACCCTTATTTTTTTTATCTTTCTCTCTACTACCTAGGTCATGAAGACCCCAAAGGGAGTCAACTTTGAGGATCATGGCATGAAGCCAACCTCCCTTTTGCCAGCACCCACACGTTTATGGTTCTTCGCGGCACTTGGGCCAGGAAATCCCAAATGGGAAGACTCAAATCGAGGGTTCATGGCACGAAGCCAAACCCGCGATTCCCGACACCCATGTTTATCATTCTTCATCATGGTGTGTGAGCCGTGAAGACCCAAGTGGGACAACTTAGATCTGGGGTTCAGGACATGAAGCCAGCCCTCTTTTGCTAGTACTCATGTTATTCTTCTTCCCGGCAACTTAGCTATGAAGAACCAAATGGGAAGACTCAAATCTATGGTTAGTAGCATGAAGCCAACCTCCCTTTTGCCAGAACAAATATTTTTAATCGCTCTTCTCAGGACCTGGCCCGTGAAGACCCAAATAGGAAGACAAAAAGCTGGAGCTATTGGTATGAATCCAAGCCTCCTTTCGCCTGCCCCTATTTTATTTTTCTTCCTGGTGCTTAGGCTATGAAGTTCTCTCTGGGAAGATTCAAATCTGGGGTTCATGGCATGAAGCCAGTCTCTCCTTTTGCCAGCACCCCTACTTTTATGGTTATTCCCAGTACCCGGGACAAGAATATCCAAAAAGGAAGACTTGGATTTGGGGTTCGTGGCATGAGGCAGCATGGTCTAATGGACAGAGCATGGGCCTGGGAGTCAGAAGGATCTGGGTTTTAATACTAACTCCACAGTTGGACATGTCCAAGGTCACACAGCAGACATTTAACTTCTCTGTGCCTCAGTCACCTCATCCGTAAAATAAGGATTAGTACTGGGAGACAGGGACTAGATCCAATCTGATTAGATTTTATCTATCCCAATGTTTAGAACGGTGCTTGACACATAGCAAGCAGTTAATAAATATCACCATAACCATGAAGCCAATCTCCTTTAGCTAGCACCCATATTTTTATTAATCTTTTTGGTGCCTGCACCACGAAGACTCAGATGGGAAGATTCAAATCCAGGACTCATGGCATGAAGCCAGTCTCCCTTTTGTCAGCATCCATGTTTTTTTCTCTCACCCTGTTTCCTGGGTACATGGCATATAGCCAGTTCCCCCACTCCCCGCAGTTCCTTTTGCCAGCACCCATGTGATTACTCTCAGGCCCTGGGCCTCTGGGGTTTGTAGCTTGAAGCTAGCCCCTCTTTTGCTGGCACCTAAGCTTTTAGTGTCCTTCCTGGCTCCCAGGCTACGAAGACCCAAATGTCAAATCTGGGCTTCATGTCATGAAGCCAGTCCCTTTTTAGCAGCACCCATATTTGTATTGTTCTTCCCGGTGCCCTGAGATTTGAAGACTAAAATGTGGAGTTCATGGCATGAAGCTAGCCCCCTTTTCCATGAACACATATTTTTCTCTCTCTCCCTGGTACCGGGGCCCTTCCCTCAGGGGGCTCACAAATTCAGACAGGCTCACCTTTGCAGAACCCCTGCTGTGGGTTACTCACAAAGTCATAATGTCACAAAGTCCCTGTAGCCCTGTCTCCAGGGCAGGGGCTCAAAACATCAGACAGGCCTACTCTCAAGGTGACCTTGCCCTCGAGGGGCTCACAATATTAGACAGGCCACTGAGTGGTCTCTCTCGGTTGGACAGGCCCTGTGGATGTCCAAACCTCCTGTCTCTCCCCACTCCAGTCTATACTTCATTCTGCTGCCCTGATTATCTTTCTATGGAAACATTCTGGGAATGTCACTCCCCTCCTCAAAATTCTCCAGTGGTTGCCTAACAACCTCCATATCAAGCAAAAACTCCTCACTACTGGCTTCAAAGCTCTCCATCACCTTGTCCCCCACACCTCACCTCCCTTCTCGCCTTCTATAGCCCAGCCCGCACACTCCACTCCTCTGCCGCTAACCTCCTAACTGTGCCCCAGTTTCGCCTGTCACGCTGTCAGCCCCTGGCTAAAGCCCTCCCTCCTCAAATCCGTCAAACTAGAGCACTGCTCCCTTCAAAGCCCTACTGAAAGCTCCAGGAGGCCTTCTCAGACTGAGCACCCCCTTTTCCTCTGCTCCCCCTCCCCTCCCCATCGCCCCCACTTGCTCCTTCTGTTCTACTCCCCTCCCCACCCCACAGCACTTGTGTTTATATATGTACATATATATAATTCCATTTATTTTATTGATGATGTGTATATATCGTTAATTCTATTAATTTATATTGATGTTATTGATGCCTGTTTACTTGATTTGATGTCTGCCTCCCCCCTTCTAGACTGTGAGCCCATTGAAGGAATTTCATCTTTCTGGAAAGAAAGAATCTACGTTTACATTTTGCTGGTTCCCTACCGCTGACAAAATCCCCAAGACGTGTCAGCTGGGGCAAGGTGGTTATTGGAGTATCGTGAAATTCTATTTATTATGACGATTTTGACATCTGTCTACATGTTTTGTTTTGTTGTCCGTCTCCCCCTTCTGGACTGTGAGCCCATTGTTGGGTAGGGGCCTGTTTCTATATGTTGTCGGTTTGTACTTCCCAAGTGCTTAGTACAGTGCTCTGCACACAATAAGCGCTCAATAAATATGATTGAATGAATATTTGTTGCTGAATTGTACTTTTCCTAGAACTTAGTACAGTACTCTTCATACAGTAAATGCTCAATAAATGATTGAATGAATGAATGAATGAACGAAAGAATGAATGAATGACAGACCTACTCTCTGTCATTTACTGGGCAGAGAACCCTAGTGAGCACATCTCGTATTAAGGGCATTTTTGCCTGCTAGGCACTGGGGGCGATTCAACACAGACAAGACACACCATCACTGCTTTTAAGGAGTTGACCATGTGAGATAGGACAGTGCTCTGTACTCAGCAAGCGCTCGATAAATCAATCAATCAATCAATCGTATTTATTGAGCGGTTACTGTGTGCAGAGCACTGTACTAAGCAATTGGGAAGTAAAAGTTGGCAACATATATAGACGGTCCCTACCCAACAGTGGGCTCACAGTCTAGAAGGGGGAGACAGAACAAAACAAAACCTATTAACAAAATAATATAAATAGAATAGATATGTACAAGTAAAATAATTAAATAAATAGAGTAATAAATACGTACAAAACATCTATACATATATACAGGTGCTGTGGGGAAGGGAAGGAGGCAAGGAGAGGGGGATGGAGAGGGGAAGGAGGGGGAGAGGAAAGAGAGGGCTCAGTCTGGGAAGGCCTCCTGGAGGAGGTGAGCTCACAGTAGGGCCTTGAAGGGAGGAAGAGAGCTAGCTTGGCTGATGTGGGGAGGGAGGGCATTCCTGGCAAGGGGAATGACGTGGGCCGGGGGTCGACGGCGGGACAGGTAGAAACGAGGCACGGCGAGGAGATTAGCGGCAGAGGAGCGGAGGGTGCGGGCTGGGCTGTAGAAGGAGAGAAGGGAGGTGAGGTAGGAGGGGGCGAGGTGATGGAGAGACTTGAAGCCGAGGGTGAGGAGTTTCTGCCTGATGCATAGGTTGATTGGTAGCCACTGGAGATTTTTGAGGAAGGGAGTAACATGCCCAGAGCGTTTCTTGACAAAGACAATCCGGACAGCGGCGTGAAGTATGGATTGAAGTGGGGAGAGACAGGAGGATGGGAAATCGGAGAGGAGGATGATACAGTAATCCAGACGGGAAAGGATGAGAGCTTGAACAAGCAGGGTAGCGGTTTGGATGGAGAGGAAAGGGCGGATCTTGGTAATGTTGCAGAGATGAGACCGGCAGGTTTTGGTCACGGCTTGGATGTGAGGGGTGAACGAGAGGGCGGAGTCAAGGATGACAGCAAGGTTGCGGACTTGTGAGACGGGAAGGATGGTAGTGCCGTCAACAGTGATGGGAAAGTCAGGGAGAGGGCAGGGTTTGGGAGGGAAGACAAGGAGTTCAGTCTTCGACTTGTCGAGTTTTAGGTGGCGGGCAGACATCCAGGTGGAGATGTCGTGAAGGCAGGAGGAGATGTGAGCCTGGAGGGAGGGAGAGAGAGCAGCGGCCGAGATGTAGATTTGGGTGTCATCAGCGTAGAGATGATAGTTGAAGCCGTGGGAGCGACTGAGGTCACCAAGGGAGTGAGTGTAGATCGAGAACAGAAGGGGACCAAGAACTGAACCTTGAGGAACCCCCACAGTAAGGGGATGGGAGGGGGAGGAGGAACCTGCAAAAGAGAATGAGAATGAATGACCGGAGAGATAAGAGGAGAAGCAGGAGAGGACGGAGTCTGTGAAGCCATGGTTGGAGAGCGTGTTGAGGTGAAGGGGGTGGTCCACAGTGTCGAAGGCAGCTGAGAGGTCTAGGAGGATTAAGATAGAGTATGAGCCGTTGGATTTGGCAAGCAGAAGGTCACTGGCGACCTTTGAGAGGGCAGATTCCGTGGAATAAAGGGGACGGAAGCCAAATTGGAGGGGGTCGAAGAGAGAGTTGGTGTTGAGGAATTCGAGGCAGTGCCTGTAGAGGACTCGTTGAAGGAGTTTGGAAAGGAATGGTAGGATAAATAAATTGATTAGTATAATTCCTTATAACTAGCAGGAAGAGGAAGGTTTAAGAAGAGAGATCAAGCAGGGGGCAGCCCACTGAAGAAGAGACACCGTCTCTGCCCACACACACCGGATCCTTGCCCTCAGCCCTACAGCGGTAGGAGCAGTGGGATGAGCACTGCAGCTACAGCAGGAGCGGCCCCTCGCCCACCATGACCAGTACCAACTGGGCACCGATCGCCGCGGTGACGTCTAGGGGGATGGAGAGCACACCGTCCTGGCCCTCAATCTAGTGGGAACAGGGGAGACACAGAATGGACAGACCCACAGACACAGACAGACACGGAGCATGCACCGTCATGTTTTTATCTTTTTTTTTTATAGTGGCATTCATTAAGCGATTACAATGTGCAAAGCACTGTTTTAAGCGCTGGGGAGGTTACAAGGTGGTCAGGTTGTCCCATGGGGGGCTCACAGTCTTCATCACCATTTTACAGATGAGGTAACTGAGGCCCAGGGAAGTGAAGTGACTTGCCCAAAGTCACACAGCTGAAAATTGGCGGAGCCTGGATTTGAGCCCATAACCTTTGACTCCAAAGCCCGGGCTCTTTCCACTAAGTCACGCTACATACCCCCGTGCGTAAGGTGTCATCTATCCCAGCCTCCCAGGAGACTCAATCCCAGGTCCAGCAGTCAACCCCAACCCAGGCCCTGCCTTCCCCAAGCCCATCTGATCCCAAGGTCTTCCTACATGCCCTCTCCTCTTGCATATGCTCTCCACCCCCGGCCTGAAAAAGCAAGGGCAGCTTTCAGCCTTCGCCCCCCTCTTCCGCCTCAGAACCCCCCCCCACCCAGCCCAGCAACAATATCCTGGAAACATCATCAGAACCCCCAAAACAATCACCACTAGCCAACTTCTCCCAGGTTTCCCTACTGCCCTACACCCAGGCAGTGCACAATGTATACATGGCATTAGCACCGCCACAACCCATCAACATCAAGCACCTCTCCCTTGCCCCCACAATCTTCATCCCCACACATTTCAACAAAATGAACATTTAAATCATTTCTGAAACGGTGTAATCAGCGCCTCCTCCAACCTCCTCTCCACCCCGCCTGCTCAACCCTGAGAACCCCACACCATCATTATTGTCATTGTCATCCTCGTCTCCAATACAATAGGCATCAACAATTCCAGCAAGCCCAATCCCAGACCCCTCTAAAAGAGGGAGGGGGAAGGTGAAGTAGAAAAAGCCCCCTACTCACCAAAGCCCGGGGCAGGCCATGCTCTGTCTCCTTTCCATTGCAAACTGGGACAATCCTGCTCACCTCCCCCTCCTAGAGGGACACAAAAACCCACCTGAGCCTTTGGAGGCCCCAGTGACCTTTTACCCTTGGTGGGCTCCAATGACCCACTTAGGGCTTGTGAAACCCAAAAACCCAACCTGACCTTCAGGATAGCCCTTTAACCACTTCGAACCCAGGTTCTGATGACTCCCAGCCCACTAGGCCACACACAGCAGTCCTGGGAAGTAAGCCGACAAATGCCTGGAGGTCAGAAGACCTGGTTTATAATCCCGGGTCAGACACTTGCCTGTTATAAGACTGTGGCAAGTCACCTAAATTCCTTGTGCCTCAGTTTCCTCATCTGTAAAATGGGGATTACATAACTGTTCTCCCTTCACCTTAACCTATGAGCCCCATCTGGGACAGGGATTGATTCTGATATGATCACATTAGATCTACCCAGTACTCAGTGCAGTCCTTGGATCATAGTAAGCCCTTAAAAATATCACAGACATTATTTTTAATTAGTATTATTATTAATGCCACTTTTAAAGATGAGGAAATTGAGTCCCAGAAAGGTTAAGTGTCTAGCTCAAGCTCATACATAAGGCCTGTGGCAAGGCTGAGAAAATCATTCAGTGGTATTTGTTGAGAGCGTACCTGTGCAGCGCACTTAATACAGTGCTTGGCAGAATATAATAATAATGATAGCATTTGTTAAGTGCTTACTATGTGCAGAGCACTGTTCTAAGCGCTGGGGGGGGATACAAGATGATCAAGGTGTCCCGCGTAGGGCTTAATCCCCATTTTACAGATGAGGTAACTGAGGCTCAGAGACGTAAAGTGACTTTCCCAAGGTCACACAGCAGACATGTGGCGGAGTTGGGATTCGAAACCATGACCTCTGACTCCAAAGCCCGTGCTCTTTCCACTGAACCATGCTGCTTGGTATACTGCAATGTAGAGTATGGTAGAGTTAGGAAACATGATCCCTGACCTGAAAAAGCTTACTGTCAGACTCTCTGACTTTCAGGCCCAAGCTCTGTCCATTAGTCTGTGCCAACTTCCACGATTTGCCCATTTTCCCATTGTCAGTGGGCTGAACCCAAAACTTTATCTGTCCCAGGAGAGAAGCCATGGTGGCAAAAAACCCGACTTTCTTTTTTATTTTTTTAATTTTTTTATTTGTTAAGTGCTTATTATGTGCCAATCAATCAGTCAATGATATATATTGAGTGTTTACTATGTGCAGATCACTGGACTAAGCAGTTGGTATTCCTTAAGCACATCTCTTTTGTCTTACAGTATTTGTTAAGTGCACACTATGTGCCAATCAATCAATCAATATTTATTGAGCCCTTACTGTGTGCAGAGCACTGGACTAAGCTCTTGCCCTTTGTTGGGTAGGGACCATCTCTATAAGTCACCAACTTGTACTTGCCAAGTACTGTTCTCTGTACTGTGCTCTGCCCACAGTAAGTGCTCAATAAATACGATTGAATGAATGAATGATATTTGTTAAGCACCTTTTTTTTCCTTAAGGCATTTGTTAATCATTTACTCTGTGCCATGTACTGTACTGGGGTGGATACAAGCTAATCAACTGGGACACAGTCCCTGTCCCACCTGGGGCTTAAAGCCTTAATCCCCATTTTGCCGATGAAGGAACTGAGGCCCAGAGAAATGAAGTGTCTTAACCAATGTCACACAGCAGACAGGTGACCGGGCTGGGATTAGAATCCAGGTCCTTCTAACTTCCAGGCCCGGGTTCTATCCACTAGGCCATGGGGCTTCTCTATTCTCAATTTCCACTGTTTTCCTAGAAGAAATTCAGCTAGGGATCCCGCTCTGCCTGGGCCAAACAGACCTGGTCCTACTACCCACCCTGCCAGGGACCTTGTGCTCAGTTTGCCTGCCGATCAGTGAGACAACTGCAATTTCTCTCCTGGTTCTCCTCTTATATCTCTGGTCGTTCATTCTCAGTCTCCTTCGCGAGCTCCTCCTCTCCCTCCCACCCCCTCACCGTGGGGGTCCATCAGGGTACAGTTCTGGGTCCCCTTCTATTCTCCATCTACACTCATTCCCCTGGAGAACTCATTCACTTCCATGGCTTCAACTACCATCTCTATGCAAATGATACCCAAATCTGCATCTCCTCCCTGATCTCGCTCCCTCTTTCCAGGCTCGCATCTGCCCCTGTCTTCAAGATATCACTACTTCGAATGTCCTCCCATCACCTCAAACTAAACATGCCTAAAGCAGAGCTCCTTATCTTCCCACCCAAACCTTGTCCTCTCCTGGACTTTCCCATTACTGTAGATGGCACCAGCATCCTTCCTTCACAAGACCAGAATCTCAGCATTATCCTTGACCCCTCTCTCTTACTCAATCCACATATCCCATCCGTCACCAAATTCTATCGGGCTCCTCTTAACATTTTTACAATCCACACTTTCCTCTCCATCCAAACTGCTACCACGTTAGTACAATCACTCACTCTATCCCACCTAGATTACTTCATCATCCTCGTTTCTGACCTCACATCCTCCTTCTATTCCCCCACGCCAATCCATACTTCACTCTGCTGCCCATATTATCTTTCTACAGAAACGTTCAGGGTATGTCACCCCCCTCCTCAAATATCTCGAGTGGTTACCTATCCACCTCCATATCGAGCAAAAACTTCTCAGCATGAGCTTTAAAGCACTCCATCACCTTGCCCCTTCCTAACTCATCTCACCTCTCTCCTTCTACAATCCAGCCCGCACTCTTCACTCCTCTGATGCTAACCTTCTCACCATGCCTCGATCTCGCCTATCTCGCCGCCGACCCCTAACCCAAGGCCTGGAACTCGCTCCCTTCTCAAACTCGCCAGACAATTACTCTCCCCATCTTGAAAGTCTTACTGAAGGCACATCTCCTCTAAGAGGCCTTCTCAGACTAAGCCCCACTTTTTCTCATCTGCCATTCCCTTCCATGTCACCCTGACCTACTCCCTTTCCTCTTCCCCTATTCCCTGCCCCACAGCACTTGTGTATACATTTGTAATTCTATTTACTTATACTGATGTCTGTTTACTTGTTTTGATGTCTGCCTCCCCACCTCTAGACTGTGAGTTCTCTCTGGGCAGGGATTGTCTCTCTTTATTGTTGCTGTATTGTACTTTCCTAGGAACTTAGTACAGTGCTCGACACACAGTAAGCACTCAATAAATACAGTTGAATGAGTGAACTTCCTCCTTGTCACTGGCTTCCTCCAGGTGGTTTCCCAGAGCCCTGTAAGTGGAGTTAGGGCAAGGGGACAGCTTACAGCAGCAGCCGTCTGTCAAGCAGGCAAGGGGAGGGTCTAGTGACAAGAGCACGGGCTTGGGAGTTGGAGGTTGTGGGTTCTAAACCCGGCTCTGCCACCTGTCTGCTGTGTGACTTTGGGCAAGTCACTTAACCTATCTGTGTCTCACTTACTTCATCTGTGAAATGGGATTGAGATTGGGAGCCCCAAGTGGGATAGGACTATGCCCAACCTGATTGCATTTTTCTACCCACGCCAGTGCTTAGAAGAGTGAACAGTGAACAGTGATTAGAGAAGCAGCGTGGCTTAACTTCTCTGTGCCTCAGTTACCTCACCTGTAAAATGTGGATTAAGACTGTGAGCCCCGCGTGAGAAAACCTGATCACCTTTTAACCTCCCCAGCGCTTAGAACAGTGCTTTGCATGTATTAAGCGCTTAATAAATGCCTATTAGAAAAAGTGCTTGGTACTTAGTAAGCACTTAACAAATACCATAATTATTATTGTTATTGTTAAGGGGGCAGAGATCAGGATTCTGGGACCCTGAGCAGCAGCTGTCCATCATTCAGGCAGGGGGAGTGTCAGGGGTCAGGTTTTACAATGTTATGAATAAATTACAATTGAATGAATGAATGAATCTCCTCCAACAGTCCTTCCCTGATAAGCCCTACTTTCCTCTTCACCATTCCCCTTCTGCATCGCCCTGACTTGCTCCCTTTTCTTCATCCTCTCTCCCAGCCCCATAGCACTTTCATTTATTCATTCATTCAATCATAATTATTGAGCGCTTTCTGTGTGCAAAGCACAGTACTAACCACTGGGAGAGTACACACTATAACGGCAAACAGACACATTCCTGCCCACAATGAGCTCACAGTCTAGAGGAGGAGACAGATATTAATATAAATAAATAAATTATGGATATGTATTTTATATGTGTATTATGTATATGCACACAGAAATAATAATAATAATGATAGAATTTATTAAGCGCTTACTATGTGCAAAGCACTGTTCTAAGCACTGGGGAGGTTACAAGGTGATCAGGTTGTCCCACGTGGGGCACACAGTCTTCATCCCCATTTTACAGATGAGGTAACTGAGGCTCAGAGAAGGGAAGTGACTTGCCCAGAGTCACCCAGCTGACAAATGGCGGGCCGGGATTTGAACGCAAAACGTGTGACTCCAAACCTCAGGCTCCTTCCACTGAGCCACGCTACTTCCACGTGCAAGACATCAACATACGTGCTGTGGGGATGAGACGGGGGATGAATGAAGGAGCAAGCAAGAGCGGCGCAGAAGAGGGTGAGAGAAGCAGAGAGGAGGGCCCAGTCAGGGGAGACCTCTTGGAGGAGATCTGTCTGACATGAGGAGAGAGGGGGTACCGGGTCTAAAGCAGGATGTGGGCGTGAGGTCAGCGGCGAGCTAGACGAGACCGAAGCACAGTGAAAAGGTCAGCACCAGAAGAACCAAGTGTGTGGGCTGGGCTTCAGCAGGAGAGTGTCTATATCTATCATTTATTTTATTTATTTATTTATATTAACGTCTGTCTCCCCCTCTAAATTGTAAGCTCATTCTGAGCAGGGAACATGTCTGTTATAGTGTACTCTCCCAAGTGCTTAGTACAGTGCTCTGCACACAGTAAATGCCCAATGAATACGAGCAGATGAATGAATATAGCAAGACCATAAAGCCACTTCAACCAACGAACCGTATTTACTGAGCGCTTACTATGTGCACTAAGTGCTTGGGTGAGTATGGTACAACTGAACTAGCAGACGTGCTCCCTGACAAAACGAGCTTACAGTCTAGAGGGGATCAATGAATGGTATTTACTGGCTGCTTTCTCTGTGCAAAGCATTGACTTTGGGGAACATAATACAGTTGGTAGGTATACCTGTATAGTGAAGGATAATAATAATAATGATAATAGTAATGTATAAATACACGAAAATCTCTTTGGGGAATGTGGAATTCATTTGTGTCTTTTGAAAGGCCTGGAAGATTTTTCCTGGAGATCCTTCTCTGGGCAGAAGATGGGATGGAATGGTTCATTCCTTCATTCTTTCATTCTTTCAGTCGTATTCATTGAACACGTACTGTGTGCACAGCACTGTACTAAGCACTTGGGATGTACAAACAGGTCACCAGAGACAATCCCTATGGTAAGGTCAAGCTTCAGATTTGACTCATGAACCTTTTCATCCGATCTTGTTTTTTTACGGTTTCTTACATTATTTGTTAAGTGCCTACTAGGTGCCATGCATTGTTCTAAGGGCTTGGATCTTGTCATATATGGTCGACTCATTGCCAACCCATAGCGACACCACAGACCCATCTCTCCCAAGAAACCCTGCCCTCCATCGTTAATCGTTCTGGTAGTGTATCCATAGATTTTTCTTGGTAAAAATACAGAAGAGGTTTACCATTGCCGCCTTCTGTGTAGTAAACTCGAGTTTCTGCCCTCGACTCTCTCCCATTCCGCTGCTGCCCAGCATGGGTGAGTTTTGACTTGTAGCAGACTGTCTTCCACTCATTAGCCACTGCCCAAGCTAGGAATGGAATGGGTAGGCCTCTTGACTCTCTCTCCCATAGCCGACACTGGTAGAGTACTGGAAACTCTCCAGGTATGCCCGGGAGAGGGGAAGTGCTTGGGTAGATTCAAGGTAATCAGTTTGGACACAGCCCAGGCCATGTTCCACATGGGGTTCTTTATTTGAATCCTCATTTTACAGACGAGGGAACTAAAGCCCAGAGAAGTGAAGTGACTTGCCTAAGGTCACACAGTATGCAAAGAAACAGCTTGACTTAGTAGAAAGAACACCGGCCTGGAAGACAGAGGACCTGGGTTCTAATCCCTGCTCTGGCATTTGTCTGCTGTGTGACCTTGGACAAGTCCCTCGTTTACCCCATCCGTACAATGGGGATGAAATCCTACTCCCTCCTACTTAGACAATGAGTCCCATGTGGGACAAGGACTGTGTCCAACCTGATGAACCTATACCTACCCCAGTGCAGAGAACAGTGTTTGGCACATACTAATGGCTTAACAAGTCCCATAATAATAATAATAATGTCATTTGTTAAGTGCTTACTATATGCAAAGCACTGTTCTATGCACTGGGGGGATACAAGGTGATCAGGTTGTCCCATGTGAGGCTCACAGTCTTAATCCCCATTTTACAGATGAGGTAACTGAGGCTCAGAGAAGTTAAGTGACTTGCCCAAGGTCACACAGCAGATATGTGGTGGAGCTGGGATTAGAACCCACGACTTCTAGACTGTGAGCCCGCTGTTGGGTAAGGACCGTCTCTATATGTTGCCAACTTCTACTTCCCAAGCGCTTAGTACAGTGCTCTGCACACAGTAAGTGCTCAATAAATACGATTGAATGAATGAAAGAATGACCGCTGACTCCCAAGACCGAGCTCTTTCCACTGAGCCATGCTGCTTACCACAATTCTTAAATGGGGGATCTGGGATTAGAACCCAGGTCCTCTAGACTGCAAACTTGTTGTGGGCAGGGAATGTGTCTATTTTTTATCCTACTGTACTCTCTCAAACACTTAGTGCAGTGCTCTATACACAGTAGGTGCTAAATAAATACGACTGACTGACTGACTGAATGAATGAATGAGTGAATTCTGACATTCCAGGTTCCCTAACTATGAATTGTGGGTGTTTCTTTTTTTCAGAATGTGTTTCCTTTGGATGAGCTAAAATTGTCTGAAAGAGGAAGCATACATTCTGCCTTTATTTGGTGGGCGGGGGGGAAGGACTTTATTAAATCTACCTCACAAAGCAGTAGATGCGAACCCATTTCCACTCAAGGAAGACTGAAGCAGGGGAGGCCACCACTGGCCTTTCCAGAGAAGACCGTGGACGCCAAACTGCGAGTGCTGGGTTAGGGTCGGTTGCCACTTGTCCGGTCACCAGTCTGCAAGGTGGTCCCTCCGTGGGGCAGGAGACCCCGGACCAAGAAGGCCCCCAGATTGGGGGATGACCCCGAGAATGCAGCAGAAGTATCTCCGTGCGCTGGTTTGGAAGGTGAATTTGCGCAGAGCTGATTTCTCTGGATTCGCGCGGGGTAGGGGCTGGTGGCTCGGTCTCTTGGTCACTTGGTCAGCCTTCTCACCTTCTGCAGTTCCTCGATGGTTTTCCACTGCTGGTTAATCGAGAGTAACTGCAGAGCAGAGAGACAAAACCTGTGTTCCAGGAACCATAACCCTGGAGAACACATTCTGCTAGATCCTAAGCTTCCTAAGCTCCTTATGCCCATATTTGTAATTTATTTATTTCTATTAATTTCTGCCTCCCCTGTTAGACTGCAAGCTCACTGTGGCCAGGGAACGTTTCTGTTATATTGTTATGTTGTACTCTCCCAAGTGCTTAGTACAGTGCTCTGCACACAGTAAGCACTCAATACATACGATTGAATGAATCAATGAAAGTTTTCAACAAACACGACCTGATTGACTGACTGAGGGCAGAAATGGTATTTATTAACATTATTGTCCTCTCCCGGGTATTTTGTATAGTGTTCCGTAGACAGTAAGTGCTTGGGAAATACTGCTGTTTGATAAGTGAATAAAAAGTGATTTCCCTTGATTTTCACCCAGAAAATAGTTCTCTGCTCTATGTAGGACAGGGACTGCGACAGCATGGCCTAATGGACAGAGCATGGGCCTGGGTATCAGAATGTTACGGGTTCTGATCCTGGCTCTGCCACTTGTCTGCTTGATGACCTTGGGCAAGTCACTTCACTTCTGTGGGCCTCAGTTACCTCATCTGTAAAATAGTGATTAAGACCATGAACACCATGACTGTGAAGTCCATGTGGAACTGGGACTGTGTCCAACCAGATTACCTTTTATCTACCGCGGTGCTTAGAACAAGTGCCTGGCATATAGTAAGTGCTTAACAAATGTCATTAAGAAAAGTTACTTCACCTCTCTGTGCCACAGTTCCCTCATTTGTAAAATAGGGCTACGACAGTGAGCCCTATGTGGGACAGGGACTGTGTCCAACCAGATTATCTTGTATCTACCCCAGCACTTTGTACAGTTCCTGGCACAGAATAGGCACTTAATAAATAGCATTAAAAAAGTCCATTTGCTTCTCTCTCCCTCAGTTATCTCATCTGTAAAATAGGAATTAAGACTGTGAGCCCCACGTGGGATATGGATGTGTCCAACGAGATTAGGTCGTAGCTATGCTAATGTTTAGTATAGTGCCTGACACACAGCAAGCATATTATTATTAGCTTGTATCTACTCCAATGCTTAGTACAGGGCCTGGCCCATAGTGAGTGCTTTACAAATACCATAAAAAACAAAAACAAAATGGTTGTTTCACTCCGACAGTGTCCCTCCTCATCCCTGGGTCAGACTGGGATCATAAAGATCCAGGAGATGGCCTGTCTGGTCCACCTGCTCTCCCAAGTCGACCGGCCCACCCTGCTCAAATGCGCCCGTCCTTCCTCCCTTCCCCACCCACACACCGAGAAGTGGCACCAGTGTCCCTCTTCCCAGGGCCTAGAGGGCAGGGCAGGGCACGGCAGGGAGGCTGCGGGCAGCTGCCCCTCTGAGAGGATTAGGCTCAGGACCAAGATCAAGGAGCCTGCCATTGTTCAGCGGGCGACGGAGGGGCCCTTCAGTAGAAGGGGAGGAGGTGGGCCCGCTACCTTTTGACGCTGGGTAGGATCCACGTTCTTCCATGTCTCTGGATATTTGGACCTGTTGAGGCTGAAGCCCAAGATGGCATCCGTTAGGAAAGACGCTAAGCAGTTGTAGTGTCCCCATGAAAATGGCATTTCTAAACTTCCTATCCGCCCCCCCCCCCGCCCCCCTCCCCGAGACTGGAAGCTCGTTGGGGGCAGGGAACGTGTCTATCACCTCTGTTATATTGTACTAGTCCAAGCGCTTAGTGAAGTGCTCTTCACACAGAGCACAGATGGTACTTAACTAAGTACCATCGATTGTAAACTCGTGTCTAGACTCTAAGCTTGTTGTGGGCAGAAACCATGTCTACCAAATCTGTTATATTGTACTCGTGAAAACACTTAAGGCAGTGCTCTGAACACAGAGAAAATCCACCCAATCGATTGCAGTGATTGTTAGCTTGTCTCTAGGCTGCAAGCCCGGTGTGGGCAGGGACCGTGTCTACCGATTCTGTTTATTGTACTCTCCGAAACACTTGGTGCAGTTCTCTGCATACAGTAAGTGCTTGATAAATACCATTGATTGACTGTATTGTTTTGTTGTAATTCCAAACAGTACAGTGCTCCGCACACAGTGAGTACTCATTAATTGATTGATCATACCATTGATTGATTTAATAATGTTGTACTCTCCTTCAACCCCACCAAGCCCCAGCAGCCCTGAACAGGACCTGAATCAATCAATCAATCAGCGGTATTTATTGAGAACTTATTGTATGCATAACACTGTACTAAGTACTTGGGAGAGCCCAGTACGACAAAATTAGCAGACGCGTTCCCTCCCTACAAAACAAGCTTACAGTCTAGAGGGAGAGACAGACATTAATTAGAAATAAATTACAGATATGTACCTGCATGCTGTGGAGCTAGTTGTGGGGGTGGGGTGATGAATAAAGGGGCAGGTCAGGGAGATGCAGAAGGGAGTGGGAGAAGAGGAGGGCTTAGTTCGGGAAGGCCTCCTGGAGGAGATGTGCCTCCAATAAGGCTTTGAAGGCAGGGAGAGTAGTTGCTGTATGGATGCCCCTTTAAGCCACTGATACTCACCCCATCCCTATTCCAAAGCACTTAGGTTTCTATCCCTACACTCTGTCACTTCTCATACTTATTTGCGTCCCTCTATAGACTGTAAGCTCACCGTGGGTAGGGAGCGTGTCTGTTACATTGTTCTCCTGTAATCTCCCGAGAAGTAGTCCAGTGCTCTGCACCCAATGAGTGCTCAATAAATGCCACCGACTGATCGACTGATGGATTGACTGCCGGACAGGTCCTGGGGCCTGCTACTCACATGATGGCCATCTTGAAGAGAGAGTACACGGGTACGGAGATGGCTCCCAACCGGCGATGGTGATGATGGTGGCCGGCGGGATGAGCTGGGGAGCAGCCAAGGCACAGATGGTGATCAGGGGCCGGGGTCAAGGCCTGGGGGAGCTGGGTTGTGGAGGGAGAAGGGTGGCAGGGCTGAGGAGATTGAGGAAAAAAAGGAACCATGGTTGGGGGTGGAGAGATAGGGGTAACAGGGAGGAGACTGGGGAGGAAGGAGGGATAGAGAGGGGAAGAGATTGGGGGAGAAGGAGGTGGGAATAGGAGATGGGAGGTGGTGGGGGAAGAAAGAAGTGGGACGAAAGCTGGTAAGAGTAGCCAAGGAGAAATATGGGGGACAGTGGGGGTAGAAGATGGGGAGGAGTAAGTGGGAGGAGGAAATAGGGATAGCCATGGGGAGGAGATGGTGAGGAAAAAGTGGGGGGAAGGAGGTAGGAGTAGCAGAGGAGGAGGTGGGAAGAGAATGTGGATTAATGGGTTAGGGTAGCAGGGAGAGGAGATGGGGGAGAAGGAGGTGGGGGAAAAGATGGGAGAAGGTAGGGGAATAAAGAATTTGGAAAAAGGTAGGGGTAGAAGAGGAGGAAATGGGGGAAAGTGGGGGAGAAAATAGGGAGGAGGAAGTGGGGGAAAGGAGGTAGGGTTAGCAGGGGAGGAGATGGTAAGAGGACATGGGGGAGGTGTTTAGGGACAGGTAAGTGGAGGGAGGAGATTGGTGGAGATGGGGAGGAAATGGGGGAAGAAGCGGGAGGAAGAGGCAAGGGAAGGGGTAGCAGGGGAAAGAGACTGGGGGAGAAAGAGGTGGGGGATGAAGGTCGGTGTAGTAGGGAGCAGAGGAGGAGGAGAGGAAAGAAGCTTAGAAAGAAGTTGCAGGGGTGAGATTTGGGAAGAGGAAGGTGGGGGCAAGGAGGCAAAGGAAGTGGGGAGAAAATAGGGATGGCGGGGTTGGGGGGAGTAGGAGGGAGGAGTTAAGGAAAATGGGGGTGAGATCACCCCCTCTCCCCCCAGTCTAGTCGAAGGAACAGACGGGGGCAGGGGGAAGTGGGGAAGGGGCCGAGGGAGGGGAGGACTGCCGGCCTCTTTCTTCTTCATCAGGATTTGGAAGATGCCCACGGTGGCCAGCCTAGGAGGGAGTAAGCAGGCAGGGGAGAGTCTGGTCAGGACGGGCTGGGATAGGCGGCCCCCAGGGGAGCAGGGGAGTGGGCCCAGAAGCGAGGGAGAGGGGCAGGAGGGAGGGAGGGGCAGGGAGAAAGAAAGGGGAAGAGGAGTGAGAGGAGCAGGAGGGAGCAATGAGAGAGGAAGAAGGGGAGAAGGAAAAGAGGGAGAAGAGAGGAAATCAGCGTGACAGTGGAAAGAGCACGGGCTTGGGAGTCAGAAGGCCAAGGGTTTTAATCCCATCTCTGCCACTTGTCTGCTGTGTGAGCTTGGGCAATCCACTTAAGTTCTTTGTGCCTCAATGACCTCATCTGTAAAATGGGGATTAAGATGTGAGCCCCAAGTGGGACAACCTGATTACTATGTATCAACCCCAGCTCTTAGAACAGTGCTTGGCACAATGTAAATGCTTAACAAAATACCTTTAAGAAGGAAGAAAGGAGGGAGGGTGGCCTTTGAAAAGAGCTGGTGAGGGCAGGGCAGGCAGGTCGGGGGGAGGTCTCTATCTACCTCAGTGCTTAGAACAGCGTAAGTGCTCAACATGTACCATAACTAAACTATATTAAAACTATTAAAACTGTATTAAAACTAAAACTATATCACAGCCTGCAACCTTGGTGTCATCCTCGACTCCGCTCTCTCATTTACCCCTCACATCCAAGCCGTCACCAAAACCTGCCGGTCTCAGCTCCGCAACATTTCCAAGATCCGCCCTTTCCTCTCCATCCAAAATGCTACCCTGCTCGTTCAAGCTCTCATCCCGTCCCGTCTGGACTACTGCATCAGCCTTCTCTCTGATCTCCCATCCTCGTGTCTCTCCCCACTTCAATCCATACTTCATGCCGCTGCCCGGATTGTCTTTGTCCAGAAACGCTCTGGGCATGTTACTCCCCTCCTCAAAAATCTCCAGTGGCTACCAATCAATCTGCGCATCAGGCAGAAACTCCTCACCCTGGGCTTCAAGGCTCTCCATCACCTCGCCCCCTCCTACCTCACCTCCCTTCTCTCCTTCTACAGCTCAGCCCGCACCTTCCGCTACTCTGCCGCTAATCTCCTCACCGTGCCTCGTTCTCGCCTGTCCCGCTGTCGACCCCCGGCCCACGTCATCCCCCTGGCCTGGAATGCCCTCCCTCCCCACATCCGCCAAGCTAGCTCTCTTCTTCCCTTTAAGGCCCTACTGAGAGCTCGCCTCCTCCAGGAGGCCTTCCCAGACTGAGCCCCCTCCTTCCTCTCCCCCTCGTTCCCCTCTCCATTCCCCCCGTCTTACCTCCTTCCCTTCCCCACAGCACCTGTATATATGTTTGTACATATTTATTACTCTATTTATTTATTTATTTTACTTGTACATATCTATTCTAATTATTTTATTTTGTTAATATGTTTGGTTTTGTTCTCTGTCTCCCCCTTGCAGACTGTGAGCCCACTGTTGGGTAGGGACTGTCTCTATATGTTGCCAACTTGTACTTCCCAAGCGCTTAGTACAGTGCTCTGCACACAGTAAGCGCTCAATAAATACGATTGATTGATTGATTGATTAATTAATTAATAGGGAAGTAGATGAAGAAACTAAGAGAAGACTTGTCCAGGGTCACAGAGATCAGGCCACTGGCAGAGCTGGGATTAGAGCTCTAGTCTCTCTTTACTATATTTGTGTTTAAATGGCATTTATAAGCAGTTTGTGTCAGGCACTGTTCTAAGAGCTGAAGTAGACACAAGGTCATCAGGTTGGACACAGTCCATATGTTGAATCCCCATTTTACAGAAGAGGGAACTGATGCTCAGTGAAGCGAAGTGGCTTCCCCAAAATCGCACAGCATTTAAATGGCAGAGCTGGGATTAGGACCCATGTCCTTCTGATTCCCAAGCCCGTGCCCTATTGTCTACTGTCCTCTTCAAAGCTCTTAGTACAGTGCTCTGCGCACAATCAGAGCTCAATAAATAAGATTGAATGAATGAATTAATAAGAAAAAAATGTGAGGCTTGTGTAAAACAGGGACTGATATCTGATTTGATAATCCCTGTCTATCCCAATCCATCAATCAGTGATATTTATTAAGCTCTTACTGTGTGTGGAGCAAGCTCTTGGGAAAGTACATTACAACAGAGTTCATTCATTCATTCATTCAATCGTATTTATTGAGCGCTTACTGTGTGCAGAGCACTGTACTAAGCGCTTGGGATGTACGAGTTGGCAATATATAGAGACGCGGTCCCCGCCCACAAGGATCTTACAGTCTATGTAGCAAAATCCTTAATTTATACCATCATTAACCTCGACATGACTTGATCGTGGGCGTCTATTCAGCACCTGTGTGCAGAAAACTGCACTAACTGTTTGGGAGAGTACGATGTGAGGCTTGTGTAAAACAGGGACTGATATCTGATTTGATAATCCCTGTCTATCCCAATCCATCAATCAGTGATATTTATTAAGCTCTTACTGTGTGTGGAGCAAGCTCTTGGGAAAGTACATTACAACAGAGTTCATTCATTCATTCATTCAATCGTATTTATTGAGCGCTTACTGTGTGCAGAGCACTGTACTAAGCGCTTGGGATGTACGAGTTGGCAATATATAGAGACGCGGTCCCCGCCCACAAGGATCTTACAGTCTATGTAGCAAAATCCTTAATTTATACCATCATTAACTTCGACATGACTTGATCGTGGGCGTCTATTCAGCACCTGTGTGCAGAAAACTGCACTAACTGTTTGGGAGAGTACGATACAGTCGAGTTGTTGGCACTGAAATGATGAAGTAGGTACGTACGACATGCTGAACTGGGTGTCTGAGTGTTCCCTGGTTAAAGAGAGTCCCCGGCTATGATGGGCACGGGATCCACGAGGAGAGAAAAACTTGGAAACGGTGAATAATTAAGCACTGAAGATGACGGATGAAGATTGCCGAGGTCTAAGCACCCCCGTTTCTTGCGAGCAAGTCCTTTGGGTCTCTCGGCTGCCCCCGAGTTACCAGCTGCACGGGTCGCCACCGTTGCCATCGAAACCCTCCTTAGCTTCTCTGCAAGCCATCAGGCTGGGGACCCCAGAGTTGGATGATAGCAGTGGACGGCTTCTTTCATTCATTCATTCATTCATTCATTCTTTCAATCGTATTTCTTGAGTGCTTACTGTGTGCACAGCACTGCATTAAGCGCTTGCCGTGAGTCTCGCTTCCCCAGGGCTTCTCTTGGAGCAAGGCCCACCGGCTTCCTTAAATTACTGGTCTTAACTCTCCGTGTGAATAATGTCCAAATCTACATCTCCAGCCCTGACCTTTCTCTTTCTCTGCAGTCTCGTATTTCCTCCTGCCTTCGGGACATCTTTTCTTGGATGCCCCGCTAAGGAAGCAGTGTGGCTCGGTGGAAAGAGCCCGGGCTTTGGAGTCAGAGGTCACGGGTTCCAATCCCGGCTCCGCCACACGTCTGCTGTGTGACCTTGGGCAAGTCACTTCATTTCTCAGAGCCTCAGTTACCTCATCTGTAAAATCTGTAAAATGGGGATGATGACTGTGAGCCCCACGTCGGACAACCTGATCACCTTGTATCCCCCCAGCGCTTAGAACAGTGCGCTTAGTAAGCGCTTAACAAATGCCATTATTATCATTATTATTATTATTAATACCTCAAATTTAACAAAACAGGGCTCCTTATCTTTCCACCCAAACCTTGTCCTCCTTCCGACTTTCCCATCACTGTAGACAACACCACTGACCTCCCTGTCTCAAAAGCCCGTAACCTTGGCATTATCGTCTACTCATCTCTCTCATGCAGATCACACATTCAATTTGACACAAAACACACTCGGTTCCACCATCACAACATTACTAAAATCCACCCTTTCCTCTCTATCCAAACTCTTACCATGTCAATCCAAGCACGTATCTGGCCTTGATTACTGCCTCACCTCTCTCCCTACTCCTGTTCACACTTCAGTCTGCTGCCCAGATCATTGTTCTTAAAAATCATTCAGTCTATGTCTTCCTCCTCCTCAAAAACCTCCAGTGGATGCCCATACACCTTCGCATCAAATTGAATCTCCTTATGATTGGTTTTAAAGCTCTCGATCAATTCACCTTCCCAGACTGAGCCCCCTTTTTCCTCTCCTTCTCCCCATCCTTCCCGCCCTACCTCCTTCCCATCCCCATATCACTTGTATATTAATAATAATAATAATGATGGCATTTATTAAGTGCTTACTATGTGCAAAGTGCTTAATGTACTATGTTCTAAGCGCTGGGGGTGGGGGTGGTTACAAGGTGATCAGGTTGTCCCAAGGGGGGCTCACAGTCTTAATCCCCATTTTCCAGATGAGGTAACTGAGGCCCAGAGAAGTGGAGTGACTTGCTCAAAGTCATACAGCTGACAATTGGCGGAGCCGGGGTTTGAACCCATGACCTCCGACTCCAAAGCCCGGGCTTTTTCCACTGAGCCACACTGCTTCTCACTTCAGTATATATATATATATGTACAGATTTATTACTCTATTTTACTTGTACATATTTACTCTTCTATTTATTTAGTTAATGATGCACATGTAGCTTTAATTCTATTTGTTCTGACAATTTTGACACCCTTCTATGTGTTTTGTTTTGTTGTCTGTCTTCCCCTTCTAGACTGTAAGCCCGCTGTTGGGTAGCGACCGTCTCTATATGTTGCCGACTTGTACTTCTCAAGCGCTTAGTACAGTGCTCTGCACACGGTAAGCGCTCAATAAATATGCTTGAATTAATGAATGAATTCACCCTTCCTATTTTATTCATTAATTAATTCATTCCTTCAATCGCATTCATTGAGCGCTTACTTTGTGCAGAGCATTGTACTAAGCGCTTGGGAAGTACAAGTTGGCAAGATATATATATTTTACCACATGGATTTCCCACTAAAACCCAGCCTGCACACTCTGGTCCTACTCACTGTACCAAATCTCTTCTATCTCACCACCAAGTATTTGCCCACGTCCTCCCTCTGGATCTCCCTCTGCTTCATATCTATACACCCCTTAAGGGAATGGATCACGTCTACCAGCTCTATTGTTTTGTGCTCTTCCCAGTGCTTAGTACAGTGTTCTGCACCAAAAAGCACTTAATAAATACAATTGACTGAGATAGGATTCCAGGTAGAATCCAGATGTATTTCCATGCCAGTGAGTCAGCAGGTATACACTGCACCCTCCCGCAAGGTCATTCACTGCCCTTAATTGACATGGATCATGGTAAAGAGTAGACCTACTCTCAACATCTACACTCTCCACCAGTGCTTCTGACCCCATCTGATACCATTCACTTGCCAGTGGCTTCTTCTACGTTGCTTGTAAATGTGATCACATATCCCCCGTCATAGAAAAACCCTCTTTGTCCTCACAACTATCACCAGCTATTGTCCTATCTTCCTCCTACCATTCCTTTCAAAACTTCTTGGGCAAGTTGTCTGCTTCTTCTCCTCCAATTGTGTCCTTGATTCATTCCAATCTGGTTTCTGACCCCTTTGCTCCACTTAAACTGCATTCTCTAGGGTCACCAGTGATTTTCTTTTGCTCAATCCAATGGCCTCCATTCTAATCATCCTTGACCTCTCAGCTGCCTTCAATACTGTTGACCACCCCCTTCTAGTGGAAACATTACCCAACCTCGGCTTCACTGACACTGTCCTCTACTAGTTTTTAACCCCTTTGCGATCTCATTCACAGGCTCCTCTGCCTCCCACCTTCTAAATGTGGGAGTCCCTCAAGGATCGGTTCATAACTCCTTTTATTCTACAGATACACCTACCCCCTTGCACAATTCATTTGCTCCCATGACTTCACCTACCTTCTCCATATGGATGATTCCCTAATTTACCTCTCCAGCCCTGCCTCTCTCCTTCTCAGCAATCTTATAGTTACACTTGCCTTCAAGACATTTCTATTTGGATTTTCTGTAGTCACCTCGATGTTAACAAGCTCAAAACTGAACTCCTTATCTTCTGCCCCAGACTCTGTCCTCCCCCGGATCTTGGAGATCACTGAAGACAACACCACTATACTCCTTGTCTCACAAATGTGTACTTTTGCCATTATCATCGATACCTCTCTCATTTAACCCACATATTCACTTCACCAAATCCTGTTCGTTTTATCTTCAGAACACCACTGAAACCCATCCTTCACTCTCCATCCAAATTGCTGCAATGTTGATCCAAGCACTTGCCATAGTCTGACTTGATTACTGCAGCAGCTTCCTGCCTGACCATGCTGCCTCCCGTCTTTTCCCAGTTCAGTTCATACTTCAATCTGCTGACAGGAACATTTTTCTTGAAAAATGTTCAGTCCACATCTACCCACTCTTCGTGAACCTGCAATGGTTTCCAATGAACCTCCGCATCAAACAGAATCTTTTACCATTGACTTTACCGCGCTCCATCACCTTGCCCCTCCTACCTTACCTCCTTGATTTCCTACTACAACTGAGCCTGCACATTTCACTCCTCTAATGTCAACTTTCACACTGCGCCTTAATTTCATATACCTCACTGGCCATCCCTCACCCACAACATACCTCTGCCCTGGAATGCCCTTATTCTTCATATCTGACAATGATCTTCCTCACCTTCCTCACTGGCCATCCCTCACCCACAACATACCTCTGCCCTGGAATGCCCTTATTCTTCATATCTGACAATGATCTTCCTCACCTTCAAAGTCCTATCGGAAGCACATCTCCTCCAAAAGGTCTTCCTTAACTAATCCTTCATTTCCTCTTCCCCCACTCCCTCTGCATTACCCCTTGCACTTGGATTTGTTCCCTCTCTTCACCCCCCACCGCCCACATCAGCCCCACAGCACTTATGTACTTATCTGTAATTAATTTATTTATGTTAATGTTCATCTCCCCCTCCAGATTTTAACCTCATTGCGGGCTGGAGATGTGTCTGTTTATTGTTGTATTGTACTCTCCCAAATGATTAGTACACAGTAAGTGTTTAATAAATATGATTGATTAGTCTCTCCAGTCCCCCAAAATGTCCAGTGGTTGCCCATCCACCTCCACATCGAATAGAAATGCCTTGCCCTCAGCTTTTTAATTCTCAATCGGCCCGGCCTTTCATATCTTACCTCACTGATTACCCACTACAACACGGGCCACACGCTTCACTACTCTAATACCAACCTACTCATTGTGCCTCGATCTTGTCTACTTCACCTCTGACCACTTGCCTAGATCCTGCCGCTAGCTTGAGATTCTTTCCCTGTTCGTATCTGGTAGACTATCACCCTGCCTGTCTTCAAATCTTTGAAGCATCACATCTCTTCCAAGAGGCCTTCCCCGATCAAAACATCATTTCCCCTTCTAAGGACCAGAGGGTGGCCTCTCCCAATATCTTATTGATAACTTGTGTTTAGCTCAGCATTTAGCATCGTGTTTGGAGTGAGTGCTTGATCAACCCGATGCATATCGGAAAGAACTCACTGGGTTGGGTTCGTGATTAATTGCCCCTGCTGCTATCCTTATCCTGTGGGTCTGCAGGCCGTAGATCACATCTTGTGGAGGTTTGCTACCTGTAAAATAATTTTGATTTTAGGCACCATATGTTCTACGCAGGGGCTGGACTGTTCTGTGACTGGCACAGCCTTGTCCACTGGAATGTCCCAGAAGTGTGAGCTGCACAAGTCCCAAAGGGTCTCCAGAATTCAGCCTCGAGCCAATGGGGCAGACTACCTGGTTTCAGAGACTGGGGTATTTCCAGGACACAACAAGGGAGGAATTGGTTCTGCCTTCTCCTAAGCCTCAGTTGAACATAATAACTTGATACCTCAGCACCTTGAAACCAACCCAGCAAATATAGGTCTGGAAAAAGCATGGCAAAGTGGGACCATGACTCTTCCCTACCAGACTGAAAGCTCCTTGGGGTCAGTGATCATGTCTATTAATTCTATTGTACTCTTCCGTTGCTCAGTACAGTGTTCTCCCCACAATAAATGGTCAACAAGATTTGATGGATTGATTGATTGATTTATGAGGACATCCTCCTACACAAACAGTTTTCAGATGCAGACCCTCTCTAGATAACTGGGCCTGCACTCAATCACTTTGCCCCCTCCTACCTGACTTTGCTACTCTCCTAATACAACCCAGCCCACACAATTTGCTAATTTAATGCTAACTTTTTCAATGTACCTTGCTCTCATTTATCTCACCACCAACATCTTGCCCGTGTCCTACCTCTGGCCTGGAATGCCCTTCCTCCTCATACCGGACAGAAAATTACTCTCTCCACCTTCAAAGCCTTATTTAAGGCACATCTCCTCCAAGAGGCCTTCCCTGACTAAGCCCTCCTTTCCTCTCCTCCGTTTCCCTTATATGACACCCTGACTTGCTCCCTTCATTCATCCCTTGATAGCTGCAGACAGCATGGTTCTCGGTGTGCGCTACAGGGCACAGGAGGTCAACTCAGACTGTGGTTTGGAAGAAGAAAAGGAGGGAGCAGGGAACAAACTGCTTTGGCAACCCAGGGATGCCCCATTTCAGGAGAAACTCTTGGTTCTGGACTCCTTGGCACCTGGGTTGGGCGGGCACCATTGTTGTCTCCACAGGAAATAGCTCAAGGCTCCCCTCTCTGTCACGGAGACTGAACCTGAGGAAGCCAAGGGTAGCACAGAGTAAAAAGAAACAGATAAATTCCTCAAAAATCTCCAGTGGCTACCAATCAATCTGCGCATCAGGCAGAAACTCCTCACCCTGGGCTTCAAGGCTCTCCATCACTTTGCCCCCTCCTACCTCACCTCCCTCCTCTCCTTCTACAGCCCAGTCCGCACCCTCTGCTCCTCTGCTGCTAATCTCCTCACCGTACCTCGTTCTCGCCTGTCGCGCCATCGACCCCCGGCCCACGTCATCCCCCGGGCCTGGAATGCCCTCCCTCTGCCCATCCGCCAAGCTAGTTCTCTTCCTCCCTTCAAGGCCCTACTGAGAGCTCACCTCCTCCAGGAGGCCTTCCCAGACTGAGCCCCTTCCTTCCTCTCCCCCTCGTCCCCCTCTCCATCCCCCTCATTTTACCTCCTTCCCTTCCCCACAGCACCTGTATATATGTATATATGTTTGTACATATTTATTACTCTATTTATTTATTTATTTTACTTGTACATATCTATTCTATTTATTTTATTTTGTTAGTATGTTTGGTTTTGTTCCTTGTCTCCCCCTTTTAGACTGTGAGCCCTCTATTGGGTAGGGACTGTCTCTATATGTTGCCAACTTGTACTTCCCAAGCGTTTAGTACAGTGCTCTGCACACACTAAGCGCTCAATAAATATGATTGATGATGATGATGATGATGAAATACAGATAAATAAATAAATAAATAACCACAGTCACACAGTAGAGAAATTGAGAAGCATTAGAGCATTAGGACAAATAGGAAATATAGGACATATAGGACAAATAGAGAATTGAGAAGCAGCTTGGCTCAGTGGAAAGAGCATAGGCTTTGGAGTCTGAGGTCATGGGTTCAAATCCAGACTCCGCCACTTGTCAGCTGTGTGACTTTGGGCAAGTCACTTAACTTCTCTGTGCTTCAGTTACCTCATCTGTAAAATGAGGATTATAACTGTGAGCCCCACGTAGGACAACCTGATCTCCTTGTAACCTCCCCAGCGCTAACAACAGTATTTTGCACGTAACATGCGCCTTATCAATGTCATTATTATTATTATTAGAAATGACACAGTTGTCCTTTTTGCACCTGGACAGAAAGACTGGAGTTGGAATGTGGTTACAATGTAATATGAAATTCTCAGTAGGGCCATGGGGAAGATGGAGAATGATTTGTGCTAGTGAGGATTTCCTCATTCAAGAAAATTAAGCACAAAAAGATGTTAAATTGCAGGGTCAATTGCAGCGAGAGAAAATGGGTTTATTAATGTCCAAATAGGACAAAGTGTTCTGAGTTCATAAACACGACCCCTGACCTAAATGAGCTCAATTTTACAAACAGAAAGTAATAAACTGCCATGATGTTTGTGAGTCAGACCCCAGAGATCATTTTTACTAGCTATATATCATTGTACATTCCCAGGTGATTCAGTGACCAAGTGCTCAGCACACAGTAAGGAGTCAATACATATCTCTGAATGATTGATCAATTCTCTTCTGGGTAGGAGCAGTTGTAGTTTCTCAGTTTGATTCATTCCACTAAGATTGTAAGTTATCTGAGGCAAGGGATTGTGCCTACCAATGCTATTACACTGTACTCTCCCAGGCACTTGGTACAGTGCTCCTCACACAGTAAGTACTTAATAAATACTGTTGATTGTTTTGGAATGGTATTTATTGAGGTTCCAGTAGCTGCAAGGCACAGAATACGCATTTGGAAAGGTAAACAGAAATGACAGATATGTCATTTGCCCACCAGGAGTTCACACTCCAACAACAACAAACAGAAAGAGATCTATTGAAGATTTTCCTACCTTGGCTATCCAACCTTGGCTTCACAGACTCCGTCCTCTCCTGGTTCTCCTCTTATCTCTCCGGCCGTTCATTATCAGTCTCTTTGGTGGGCTCCTCCTCCCCCTCCCATCCCCTTACTGTTGGGGTTCCTCAAGGGTCAATTCTTGGTCCCCTTCCGTTCTCTATCTACACTATCTACACTTGGTGAATTCATTCGCTCCCACGGCTTCAACTATCATCTCTACGCTGATGACACCCAAATCTACATCTCTGCTCCTGCTCTCTCTCCCTCCCTCCAGGCTCGTATCTCCTCCTGCCTTCAGGACATCTCCATCGGGATGTCTGCCCGCCATCTAAAACTCAATATGTCCAAGACTGAACTCCTTATCTTCCCTCCCAAACCCTGCCCTCTCCCTGACTTTCACATCACTGTTGATGGCACTACCATCCTTCCCGTCTCACAAGCCTGCAACCTGGGTGTCATCCTCGAATCCGTTCTCTCGTTCACCCCTCACATCCTATCCGTCACCAAAACCTGCCGGTCTCACTTCCGCAACATCGCCGAGATCCGCCCTTTCCTCTCCATCCAAACCGCTACCCTGCTCGTTCAATCTCTCATCCTACCCCGACTGGATTACTGCATCAGCCTCCTCTCTGATCTCCCAACCTCCTGTCTCTCCCGACTTCAATCTATACTTCACGCCGCTGGCCGGATCGTCTTCGTGCAGAAAGGCTCTAGTCATGATACTCCCCTCCTCAAAAAGTCCAGTGGCTACCAATCAACCTATGCATGAGGCAAAAACTCCTCACTCTGGGCTTCAAGGCTCTCCATCACCTCGCCCCCTCCTACCTCACCTCACCTCCCTGTAGAAGGAATCCTACAGCCCAGCCCGCACCCTCCGCTCCTCTGCCGCTAACCTCTTCACGGTGTCTTATTTCCGCCTGTCCCGCCGTCGACCCCCGGCCCACCTCCTGGCCTGGAATGCCCTCCCTCCGCACATGCGCCAAGCTAGCTCTCTTCCTCCCTTCAAAGCTCTGCTGAGAGCTCACCTCCTCCAGGAGGCCTTCCCAGACTGAGCCCCCTCCTTCTTCTCCCTCTCGTCCCCCTCCCCATCCCCTGCCTTACCTCCTTCCCCTCCCCACGGCACCTGTATATATGTATACATGTTTGTACATATTAATTACTCTATTCATTTATTTTAGTTGTACATATTTACTATTCTATTTATGTTATTTTGTTAATATGTTTTGTTTTGCTGTCTGTCTCCCCCTTCTAGACTGTGTGCCCGCTGTTGGGTAGGGACCGTCTCTATATGTTGTCAACTTGTACTTCCCAAGTGCTTAGTACAGTGCTCTGCACAAAGTAAGCGCTCAATAAACACGATTAAATGAATGAATGAATTTTCCCACTCCATCTCATTTCTTCAGAATTCTCTCCACGAATGCTCTCTCTTTGTTTGAGAGAAAAATGAAGAAAAGGGGGAAGTGGGAAGTAGTGTAAATGGGGGAAGGGGAGGAGAGAGGATAAGGGAAACAAAGATGTCTCTCACTGTAGTAAGGCATGGAGTAAGAATTGTAGTCTGTGATTTTTACTGGACCCCTCCATGGAGCATTCACGGCCAATGGTCAAGATTTCAAGCTTCATAATGATAATAATAATCGTGATATCTGTGAAGCACTTACCATATGCCAAGCACTGCATTAGACATAGTTTGTTGGGTACAAACACAGTCCTTACCCCACGTGGGCTCTCAGCCTAAGTAGGATAGAGAATGAGTATTTTATCCCCATTTTACAGATAAGGAAACAGAGGTACAGAAAGCTTTACTGACTTTTCCAATGTCACACTACAGACAGTTGCAGAACAAGGAAAAGAATCCAGGTCCTCGGACTCACAAGCCAGTGTTCTTTCCACTAGGTCACCCAGACAATGCTCAGGTAAAACCATTCTGGAGTGAAAACTGGTTAAGTCAGAGCCATGGGCAGGGCAGTCCATCAGTCCGTGGAGTGGACCTTTTATCCTGTAGATGGTTTCTCCCTTGGGAAATGTTTTGGCCATAACAGCCTTCACATCGCTGCCTTCATGTCCCGATCCCTCAGGCCGTAGATGAGGGGATTAAGGGTAGGGGGCACCACAGCATATAACACAGACACCAGCAGGGGCAGTGCAGAAGGAGAGTCTAATATTGGTTTTAGGTAGGCAGAGATGCCAGACATGAGGAACAGAGTGACGACGACAAGGTTGGCTGGACAGGTGGAGAAGGCCTTGGAGCTGCCTTCCCCCGACGGCATCCTCAGCACGGCTGAGAAGTTGCGGGCGTAGGAGCCTACGATGATCACGAAGCAGACGAAAGCTAAGCAGATGGTGATGGCTAAACTTACATCTTCTGGGATATGGTCTGTGGGACATGAAAGTCTTACCAACTGGGGACTACTGCCAAAGGACTGGTGGGTAGTGTTGTGGCCACAGAAGGACAGAGGGAAGGGGTGCTGGCTGTTGGCACTCAAACAGCTGCTGAACCATGAGGCAGCCAACAAGCGTACAAAGGCCCTGTGGGGCATGATGATCTCATACATCACCGTGAGCAGGGCAACCTCTTTTCCAGCAAATAAAAATACGAGGAATACCTGGGTAGTGCAGCCCAGAAGAGAGATGGAGTTGGCATTTGTGAGGGAATTGAAGATGGATTTGAGGACTGTGACTCAGATGTAGACGTGGTCTAGAATGGACAGGTTCTTGAGGAAGAAGTACATGGGGGTGTGGAAGTGCCGGTCAAGGGTGGTGACTGCAATGATGAGGAGATTCCCCATCAGAGCTGCCAGATAGGCCAGAAGGAACAGCGCAGTGTGGATCAGCTGTAACTCCCGGATGTCAGAAAATCCCAGAAGGAGGAATTCTGTCACCGTCGTGATGCTAGACATGGTCTGGGAGATGTCATGAGCTGCCTGTGAGAGTGAAGAATGATGCAAAGTCAACATCCCAAATTGAACATCTTCTGAGTCTGTTGTTAGTGTTGGGGGTTTTCTGGAGAAGACCTATAACCAATCTCAAGAAAAGTTATAATCAGATGGAGTGATAGGAGTACATTTTGACCGAGATACAATAGCAAAAAATAACGGTGGTATCGGTTAAGCACTTACTATGTGCCAAACACACTTTTAAGTGATGGGGTAGATACAAGATAAACAGCACCTCACAGTCTAAGTAGGAGGGAGAACAGTTCTTAATCCCCATTTTATGTGTGGAAACTGGGGCTGACAGAGGTTAAATGACTTGTTGAGCTCACCCAGCAGGCAAGTGGCAGTCAGTCCTCTGACTCGCAACCTCATAGTCTTTCCACTAGGCCATGCAGCTACTACAGTGATTCTCCTACTCACACTGTCTTCAAAAACACTCCTAAATCACGCCTCCTCCAAGTAGCCTCCTCTGATTATACTCTCACTTCCCCACGCTATTGTCCTTCTCTTCTATTTCGTCTATACACTTGAATCAATACTCTTCGAAAACGTTTTTTCTCACTCCATCCACAGACACACAGAACCTATGTCCATATCTTTATTTGCTGCTACTTCCACTACTTGGAATTTATTTTAATGCCTCTCTGCCCAACTAGTATGTTAGCTCCTTTTTATTTAATGGTAGTTGTTAAGCTATTACTCTATGTGTCAAGCAGCGTTTGAAGTGCTGGGGTAGATGCAAGCTAATCAGGTTGTCCCACGTGGGACACACAGTTTTAACCCCTTTTTTAACAGATGAGGAAACTGAGGCACAGAGAAGTTAAGTGGCTTGCCCGAAGTCACAAAGCTGACAAGTGGCAGAGATCCTTGAGCACAGTGGTCATATGTGCTGTAATTTGCCAAGCACTTAATTCAGTGCTCTGTATGTAGTCAGTGCTCACTAATATCGTTTCTTTATTGATTGATCTAAGCATTAGGGTCCGTATCCTGTAAGAACTTTGATATGCACCCCACTCCCAGTTGCACAGCACTTTGTCCATAGCCTTATACGCTGCTGCTTCTCCTATCTATAATTTATTTTAATGCTTGCCTCGTTTACTAGTCTATATACCCCTAAAGGGAAGGGATCATATCTACCAGGTCTATTGTATTGTGCTCTTTCCAGTGCTTAGTACAGTGATCTGGACCAAAAACCACTTAATAGATACAATTTATTGAATTATGATTTCAGGTAGAATCCAGATATATTTTCTTGCCAGTGAGTCAGCACGTATTCACTGCACCCTCCCACAATTTCATCCACTGCCCTTCATTGAAAGGGATCATGGTAAAGTGTAGACCTACTCTTAAAATCTACACCCTCCACCAGTACTTCTGACCCCATCTAATACCATTCACTTGCTAGTGGTTTCTTCTACATTGCTTGTAAACGTGCACATATGTCCCCTATTTTTTAAAAAAACCTCCCTGTCCGCACAACTACTACCTGCTATTGTCCTATCTTCCTCCTACCATTCCTTTCAAAACTTCTTGGGCAAGTTGTCTGCTTCTTCTCCTCCAATTCTGTCCTTGATTCACTCCAATCTGTTTTCCGTCCCCTTTGCTCCACTTAAACTGCCTTCTCTAAGGTCACCAGTGATTTTCTTTTGCCCAATCCAACGGCCTCCATTCTCATCATCCTTGACCTCTCAGCTGCCTTAACACTGTTGACCACCCCCTTCTTGTGAAAACATTATCCAACCTCGGCTTCACTGACATTGTCCTCTCCTAGGTTTCGGCCCCTTTGTGATCTCTTTCACAGGCTCCTCTGTCTCCCACCCTCTAAATGTCGGAGTCCCTCAAGGATTGGTTCTAGATCCCCTTTTATTCTACAGATACTCCCACTCGCTTGGACAATTCATTTGCTCCTATGACTTCAAGTACCTTCTCTACATGGATGATTCCCTAATTAACATCTCCAGCACTACGTCTCTCCTTCTCAGCAATCTTATAGTTACACTTGCCTTCAAGATATTTCTATTTGGATTTTCTATTGTCACCTCAAAGTTAACAAGCTCAGAACAGAACTCCTCATCTTCTGCCACAGACTGTGTCCACCCCCTGTCTTTAGGATAACTGAAGAAAACAACACTATCCTTCTTGTCTCACAAAAGTGTACTCTTGCCATTACCATCGGCATATCTCTCCTTTAACCCACATATTCAATATGTCACCAAATCCTGTTGATGTTACCTTCACAACACCACTGAAACCCATCCTCAACTCTCCATTCAAATTGCTGTTATATTGGTCTAAGCACTTATCATAGTCTGACTTGATGACTGCAGCAGCCTCCTGGCTGACCTGGCTGCCTCTTGTCTTTACCCAGTCCAGTTTATACTTCACTCTGCAGACAGGATCCTTTTTCTAGAAAAATGTTAGGTCCACATCTATCCACTCCGCAGGAACCTCCAGTGGTTTCCTATGAACCTCTACATCAAATAGAAACTTTTACCATCGGCTTTACAGCACTCAATCGCCTTGCCCCCTCCTACCTTACCTCCCTGATTTCTTACTACAACCCAGCCCGCACATTTGACTCCTCTAATGTCACCCTACTCACTGCACCTTAATCTCATATATCTCACTGTTAGCCTCTGACCCTCAGCATACCTGTGATCTGGAATGCCGTTACTCTTCATATCTGACAGACAATCATCCTCCCCTCCTTCAAAGTCTTATCGCAAGCACATCTCCTCCAGGAGGTCTTCCTTAACTAAGCCTTCATTTCCTCTTCTCCCTCTGCCTCTGCATTACCCTTGCACTTGGATTTGTACCCTCTCTTCACCCTTCCATCAGCCCCACAGCGCTTATGTACATATGTGTAATTTATTTACTTTTGTTAATGTCCATCTCCTGCTCCAGACTGTAAGCTCGTTGTGGGCTGGGGATGTGTCTGTTTATTGTTATATTGTAATTGTACTCTCCCAGGTGATTAGTACAGTCCTTTGGACACAGTAAGCGTTCAATAAATAAGATTGATTGATTGATTGATTAATCGATTGATTGGTGTCTCCAGTCCTCAAAAATCTCCAGTGGTTGCCCATCCACTTTCACATCGAATGGGAATGTCTTGCTCTCAGCCTTTAAATTCTCAATCGGACTGGCCCTTCATAACTCATTTGGCTGAATACCCACTACAACCTAGGTCACATGCATCACTACTCTAATGCCAACCTATGTATTGTGCCTCGAACTTGTCTACCTCATCTCTCATCACTTGCCTACATCCTGCCTCTAGCTTGGGACCCTTTCCCTGTTCCTATTTGGCGGACTGTTACTCTCCCTATCTTCAAAGCCTTATAAGAATCACATCTCTTCCAAGAGGCCTTCCCCTCTCTAGCCCTCAATTCCCCATGAGGACCAGAGGGTGGTCTCTCCCCATATCTTATTGATAACTTGTGTTTTGCTCAGCATTTAGCACCGTGTTTGGAGTGAGTGCTTGATCAACCCCATGCACTGCAGGCCTTTGGTGGGTTTGTGCTTAATTGCCCCTGCTGCCGTCCTCATCCTGTGGGTCTGCAGGCCATCGATCGCAGCTTGTGGAGGTTTGTTAACTGTAAAATAATTTTGATTTTAAGCTCCACAGATTCTCTCCTGGGGTTGGACTGTTCTGTGACTGGTACAGCCATGCCCACCGCAAAGCCCCAGAAGTGGGAGCTCTACAAGTCCCAAAGGGTATCCAGACTTCAGATCCGGGCCAGTGGGTCAGGCCACCGTTTTCAGAGATGGGGCTATTCCCAGGGCACAACCAGGGAGGAATGGTTTCTGCCTTCTCCTCCGTCTCAGATTGACCATGATAACGTGATACTTCAGCACCCTGAAGCCAACCCAGCAGACACAAGCCTGGCAAAAGCATGGCAGGGAGGGACCATGACACTTCCCTACCAGACAGAAAGCCCCATGGGGTCAGGGACAATGTCTATTAACTCTATTGTACTCTTTCAGTGCTTAGTACGGTGTTCTGTCCACAGTAAATGGTCAATTAATAAGATTGATAGGTAGATAGATTGATTGATTTATGAGGACATCCTCCTACACAGACAGTTTCCAGATGCCGATCCTCTCTAGATCACTGTGCCTTTATTTCGAACCCCTGTTTACTGACAGGTAAATCTCGGTATTGTCCTTGACTCCTCTCTCTCATTCAACCCAAATATTCCAATCCATCAGTATAAACTCCAAAATCCACCGGGATTATTGACTGATTATCCACCGGGAAATTTTTCATCCCCCAGGCTGTCAGTGTGTCTGGCATGCCCTTGGCCAAAATGGTCATGGTGTTGGCCAAGGCCAGGTGGGCGAGGATCAGGCCTGAGGAAGTCAGCTTGTGGCTGCAGGAAACCAGGCAAACATACACCACGATGAGGAACATGTTCCTCAAGACCCCCATGCTAATCTCCAGCAGGATAAGGATCTCAAATATGGTCTCCATCCTTGGGTTCAGCGCCAGAGCCAGGGAAGTCTTCCTGGATGGCCAACTGTAAAGGTGGAGAGAGGAGAGGAAATGTTCCCTAAAGCACGGAGCTCCAAATGAGGCTCAGACTCATTACCTACCAGGCATATCCTTTGGATATTAAAGTAACGAACTGTAAACTCCTTGTGGGCAGCGGCTGTGTCTACCAAGTGCTTAGCACAGTGTTTGGAATACAGTAAGCAATCACTCAAACCACTGACTGACTGATTGAAACTCTCAACACTGCTCACAGCTCCCATATATGTATTCACCGACTTGGTTCCCATGTGATGGTCAGAGCATTAACAAGCAGACAAGAGTATTCAAGTTCAGCTAGGAAAGCTCCAAGTTGGGCTCAAGCCGACTTGGTCCTGGGAAGGATCACCCCTTCAGAACTGAGAAAAATCTGTGCCCTGGACTACAGTTGTAGTGGGGTAAAGCACACAAGAAAACAGAGGACCACGTCTGCAGTCAAAATCTTGGCCCCTCCCAGTTCCACCTCTTTCCCCTGTAGATTGTAGACTCTTTGTGGGCAGGGATCACAGAGTCTACTGACCCTGTTTTATTGTACTTTCCCAAGTGCTTAGTAGTGTTTTGCACACAGTAAGCACTCAGTAAATACCATTGATTGATCGATTGACCAATGAAGGAGGAAACAGGAAGACTTTTCTGCTGGCCAGAGGAATGAGGCCACAGCAAGCACTCTGAGTATATTCAGTCAATCCCTTGAAGACAGGGACTTTGTCTTGTTTTTCAGTTGAACTCCCTCAATCACTTAGTCCATACTATTATATCATTTCTGATAATGATAAGAATAACAATAAAATAGTAATAATTTGTGGTGTTTAGTAGGTTCTTACTAAGTGCCAAGCAATGCTGTAAAGAACGGGGTAGATACAGTATATCTGGAATGGACTCAGTCCCTCTCCCACATGGAGTTCACAGCCCATGTAAGAATGAGAACAACTATTCAATCCCTATTTTACAGAGGAGACTGAGGTAAAGATAATTTAAGTGACCTCCCAAGGTCATGCAACAGGCAAGTGGCTAAGTCCGGATTGGAACCCAGGTCCTCTGGCTCTCAGGCCTGTCCCTGTTACACAAAGCAATCCTGTTTCTCTAAGTATCTACATAGTAGGTTGTCAATATGTTCTACTGATTGATTGATTAAGTTCCCTCATCGAGGTAGATCTGCCTCCAGCAGAAAGGAAGGACATTTTCCTTTCTGTTTACATGTTGGAGGGAGAAGGAAATGCAGCATGAGATCCTGGTCACTCTATTTTCATTGTTCTGTTGCCCGGGAGAGAGACTACCCAACCCCTATTGCTGCTGAGAACCCCCCACAGGCCCTGCTCCAATTATCCAGGATGGGGCAATCCCACAACTTCTCTCGTCTCTATATCATATCCAAAGGGATGTCTCACTGACACTTCAAACTCAACATGACTAATAGCCATGGTATTTGTTAAGTGCTTCCTGTGAGTTACGAACTGTACTAAGTGCTTGGATAGATCTGAGATAATCAGGTTGGTTATAGTCCCTGTCCCACTTGGGCCTCTGAAAAATGACCAGGGCAGCAAAGTGAAGTATGGACTAGAGAGGGGAGAGACAGGAGACAGGGAGGTCAGCAAGGAGTCTGTTGCTGTGGCCAGAGTTAGATTATTATTCGTGGGTGGGGCAGGCACTTACTCCAACTCATTAGACCAGTCCAACATCTTTTCTGACCCAGAATAGGGAAGTAGCGATGTAGAGTCTATTTTTACCTAAATACCTAGGGTTGTTGGTTGTTGTGAGTCCAATCCATGGCTTCTTGTTCCATCTTTAGATTATACCATGTGTGATATCATCACGAGTTTGCAGCCCTAAATTCCTGCTGCAAGAACCCCCAGACTCCAGTCAACCTCCAACTGGTCCTAAAGCCCTCCAGTACCCTGTCCTTCTATCACAAGTGTTATGTCCTACTCACTCCCCGCCATCTAGGTTCCTGCGCCCCTATTGCTGCCACCATTCTTCAAGTGATTTCCAGGCATTTCCCTGAAGATATAGGAGCCATCTCCCTCAAGGTCGAACCTGGAGAGTTTCCAGTACTTTATTAGTCATGACTACAGGAGGGAGAGTCAAGCAGAGGCATACCCATTCCATACCTAGCTTGGGCAGTGGCTAGCTAGTGGAAAGTAATCTGCTACAAATCAAAACTCACTTGTGCTGGGCAGCAGCCGCATGGGAGAGAGCTAAAGGTGGAGACTCAAGTTTTCGGCATGGAAGAAGGCAATGGTAAACCACTTCCATATTTTTCCCAAGAAAACACTATGGATACACTACAAGAATGATTGCAGAAGGAGGTGGGGCTTTCTGGGAGAGATGCGTCCATGGAGTCACTGTGGCTTGGAAGCAACTTGACAGCGTAAGACAAGACAAGACTTGTTAAGCACTTACTATGCACCAACCACTGTTCTAAACGCTGGGGTAGATATGCGTTAATCAGTTTGGACGCAGTCCTTGTCCCACATGGGGCTCACACTCTTAATCCCCATTTTACAGATGAGGTAACTAAGGTCCAGAGAAGTTAAGTGATTTGCCCAAGGTCACACAGCAGGCATGTGGCAAAGCTGGAATTAGAACCCAGGTCCTTCCGCTTCCCAGGCCTGCGCTCTATCGACTAAGACAGGCAGGACTTCAATGAATGGTGTTACTTCTACTACTGGCGCTACAACGTCTACTACTTCTGCTACTACTAGCACTACTATTGCAACTCCTAATTCTATTATTACTGCTAATGCTACTACTTCTACTGCTAATACTTGTTAAGCATTTACTATGCACCAATCACTGTACTAAGCATTGTGGGATGAATGCAAATTATGCAGGTTCTAAACAGGCTCCATCCCAAGTGGGGCTCACAGTTTAAGTAGGCGGGAGTAGGATTTAATCCTTATTTTACAGATGAGTTAACTGAGGCACAGAGAAGTTAAGTGAATTGCCCAAAGTCCCATAATGGACACTTGGCAGAGCTAGGATTAGAACCCAGGCCACTAGGCACACGACTTCTCACTATTCCCTACTATTAGTACAACTGCTACAACTACTCCTTAAAGAAAAGGATGTATCTCAACCCCAACACTGATTATACCAACACTTATTTTCTCACCCATAACTAACACCATGTACCCTACCCCTCGTCCTGTTTCTGCCATCACTCTTGCTAATTAGGAAGTGGACTATGAGAGGCTTTGTCTGTTGCAGATCTTTTACAGGGCTGATTGATCCCTTCTGTCTCGTTTGCTGGAGCCAAGAAGTTTCTTAATCCTGGGAGCATGCCTCTTCGAATCAGGAGGTTTCCTAGTTACCCCCTTTGGTCGTCTATTGACCTTTCAATCAGACCAGAAATGACTGGTATTTATTGAGCACTTACTGTGTGCAGAACACTCTACTAAGTCCTTAGGAGAGTACTTTGCAAGAGAACTGGTAGAACCGATCCCTGACCACATGGGGATTACAGTCTAGAGAGGGCTTACAGTAATTTCTGTGTGATAGAATTATACCAGGGTCAATGACCTGCCAAATAAAGGGGTGTTTAACCCTAGAGAAATGGGTTTCAGCCCCAAACCTTCTTAAAGGCGGCCTTCATGTCTCTGTTCCTTAGGCTGTAGATGAGGGGGTTCAGGGTTGGGGGCACGTTGGTGTAGAAGACAGACACCATCAGGTCCCGGGCCATCGGGGAGTCTGAAGGTGGCTTCAGGTAGGCACAGGCTCCAGTAGAGAGAAATAACATGATGGCGGCAAGATGAGGCAGGCAGGGTGGAGAAAGCTTTGGAGTGGCTCTCAGTGGATGGAAATGTCAGCCCGGTGGAGCAGATGTAAATGTATAAAATGATGATGGACATGAAGGAGATGTAACCAAAGCTCATACCAATGACAACATTGACATCAACGACAATGTGCCTATCAGAACAGGAGATGTTCAGCAGGGAGGGGACATCACAGAAGAACAGTTGGATCACATTAGTTCTGCAGAAGCTTAATGTGAATGTTCCCACTGAGTACATCCCCCCAAGCAGCCCCCCACTGAAGCAAGTAGCAGCCGCCATTTGCACACAAGCCCCTCTGTTCATGATGACCTCATAGTGTAGGGGGCGGCAGATGGCCACGTAGCAGTCGTAGGACACCACAGTGAGGATGAACAACTCTGAAATAGCCAACATAATTGTTGAAAACAGTTGGGCCACACAGCTCCAGTAGTATATAGAACAATTCTTGGTCAGAGAATTCGTGATGGATTTGGGGAATGTGACAGAAATGTAGCATAGACTGAGGATGGACAGATGCTTGAGGAAGAAGTACATGGGGGTGTAGAAGCACCCGTCGAGGGTGGTGATGGCGATGATAAGAAGATTCCCCATCAGGGCTGCCAGGTAGACCAAGAGGAACAGCGCGGCATGGATCAGCTGCAGCTCCCAGATGTCAGAGAATCCCATGAGCAGGAAATCGGTCACTGTGTTGACTTTGACCATTTTCAAGTAGAACGTATGGAACGCCTGCACAAAGAACTGGTATACTTTCAAAAAGAAAATTAGAAAATTCCTCCCTTAAGAGAACAGGTTGGATCACTTTGTTACAAGCCTCGAACAATATCAGTACTCCTACTCCTTCCAGAAAAATATAGAGTTCTAGAAATATTGGCAGAGCCCTTAAAACATACAGCAGTCACTCTCCTTGGGCTGTAAATAACCCAGCCTCGTCTCCCCCTTCTAGACTGTGAGCCCACTGTTGGGTAGGGACCGTCTCTATATGTTGCCAACTTGTACTTCCCAAACACTTAGTACAGTGCTCTGCACACAGTAAGTGCTCCATAAATACGATTGAATGAATAAATGAATGAATTCTGGAAATTTCTATCACAAAATGAGGATTTCTTACTTCGTGTTCCTTGTAAGACCTTCTATTTATTTAACATTCTAATTTTTTTTAAAAAAACTTTCACACCAGTTATCACACTTTATCTCACTGCATGATTGTCCAGTAGGGTGAGGCAAGTAGCTCATCCCCATTTCACAAATGAGGTAATTGAGGCATGGAAAGGTTAAGTGATGGGATGGGGTCACCCAGCAGGCCAGGGGCAGAGCTGGGAGCAGAGCCCTCATCTCCTGACTCCTAGCTCCACACCCTGAAACAGAGGGTGGTAATACATTTACAGGCCACAGAAAGACTTGCACAAGTATACTAGGAAAAAAAAACCTATAGCACAATCAGAGTGTCACAGATGACCAGAAAAGATGAGTCTGGAATGAAGCAATGTTATTGCGATAAAAAGTGAACACTGTTTTGGAATGTATCAATCAGATTTTGGTAGGTTGGAGTCATGAAGTGATACTTTCATTAGAGTCATGAAGTGATACTTTCATTATAGTCTACACTGGCCAATGATGCATTCAGTTTTGGTCACTACACTTTCAAAAGGCAATAGAGAGGCTAGAGAAAGTTTTATGCAGAGCCACAAAAACAACCAAAGGGGTGCAAAATAGTTCACTGAGGAAGTTTGAGGTGCTGGCAGAACAAGCAAGTGAAAATATCCTACAAGCACGAGGAAATGTGGGATTGTGGTTAGATGAGATTTCAGGGCTAGAGAGTTGGTTTTGGAAGTGGTCTACTGAGATGGGGGAGCTGAACCCAAATGAGTATATGAGCTTCCCAAGAGAATGGGTGCAAGGCAGAAAGGGAGGGGAAGCAGAATGGAGACTTGAGGAGCACTAATAGTTCAGGGAGGTGAGGCAGAAGTAGAGCCAGTGAATGAAATTGAGAAACGGCCAGAGGGGTAGGAGAAGAAACAGGCTAGTATCATATAAGCAAAATCGAGGGCTGAAAGTGTTCCAAGAAGTGGTTGGTCCACAGTGCCAAAGGCACCCTAGAGGTCTAGGAAGATTAACACCAAGTAGTTGGATTTGATGATAAGGAGGTCATTGTTGACCTTAGTGTGTGGAGTCAAAAACCTGATTGTGATGGCTTAAGAAGCATGTTGCCAAAGAGGACAAGAGGGTAGTCAGTGTAAATGACCCGTTTCAGGAGTTTGGTATTCTTGGGTTATCTAGGGCAAGTCACCTAACCTCTCTTTGGCCAGGTTACAAGCTCCTTCAGGGCAGGGAGTATGTCTGCCAAATATTTATGCTCTGCTGAGTGATTAATACAGCGCTCTGCACACAGGAGGCACCCATTAATTACAGTCGATTGAATTTCCACATCCGTAAAATGAAGTTGTTGCTTTCTCTCACTTACCTCTTAGACTGTGAGCCCCATAAGGGGCAGGATCTGTGCCCAATCTGATTCTCTTGTACGTAGCCCAGCTCGCAGCCCACCAAATAAATCCTTAACAAATAGCATAATCTACAAATAGCAATAAGGTTAGGAAACCACGCAGACTGAGTTTCTTGTGCCGCATCACTCTCCGTTCCCTGTATCATTCTTCCATTCAGACTCACTTGATCCGTAAATAGTTCTGGAGTCCTGGTCCTTGCTCTTCTCCTCTTCAATGTTTTTAGCTGCGGCAGGAAAGTCTCTGGGAGCTAACCATTTCGCAGTATTCTCCCAATGCTCCCCTATCCCCCTCGAAGAAAACAGCCTCTTTTCTCGGAGGGATTCCTCTAGGAGAATCAGCCCACAGCTCTACTAGGGGACTTTGTTGCCTGGGAAACGCTGCAGCCCATGGGTGACTTCATCCCTGAGATGTGGCAGTGCTCAGATCTCAGACTGTTTGGCCAGAGTTGCCAATCTCATAGAATGATTGTGGCACTGGGCTCATAGTACCTCTCTGCCATGTGTTTTCTGTGTGACTTTGTTTTCAATCACTCAATTTCTCTGTGCCTCACAGTCCACAGCTGCAAAATGGAAAGAAAATATGTATTCTCCCTTCCAATCAGACTCTGAATCCTGTATGGGTCAGGGACTGTATAGAATCTGTAGATACTTTATCTCCCCCTGCACTTAGTATGGTGCTTGGCTCGTAATACAAACCACCATTATTATTAATGTTATTATTACTATTTTTGTTGTTGTTCTAGTTATTGTTGGGGGAATGGATTTCCCCCCAGGACCTTCCCAGGAGTGGCTGTCACGTTCTTAAGGCTGCAGATTAGGGGATTCTGGGTGTGGGGCACCATGGTGTGGAACATGAGCTCCAGCAGATACAGCACCAACGCAGGTTGGAGGGGGCGGGGTAACAAGAGCTTCATATAGGCACAGACTTCGTTAGAAAGAAAAACCATGATGACTACAAGGTGGGGGAGGCAGGTGGAGAAGGTCTTGGACTGGCTTATGGCGGGTTTCATTTTGGAACGGGAGAACTTCAGTAAAGTTAGGGAGTCACAGACGTCCTGCTGGAGTACTGAGGACCCACAGAAGTACAGAAAGAATGTCCCAGACATGTTCTTCGTCCCAAACAGCCTCCCGTTGAACCAGGAGGCGGTCACCATCTTTTCCTATGTTCCTCGACTTGTGACGACCTGGTAGCGCTGGGGCCAGCAGAGGGCGACACAGTGGTCGTAGGACATTGCAAGAGCTGTGTGAGGCAGCCCAGGAAGGAGATGGAGCAGTTCCTGCTCAGAAAACAGGCAATGTTATTTAGGGACTGTGACAGAGATGTACCAGGGATCAAGGAAGGACAGATTGCTTAGGAGAAAGCACGTAGTGGTGTGGAGGCACCACTATCTATCCTAATCGTCCTCGACCTCTCAGCTGCCTTCCACACTGTGGACAACCCCCTTCTTCTCAACACGCTATCTGACCTTGGCTTCACAGACTCCGTCCTCTCCTGGTTCTCCTCTTATCTCTCCGGTCGTTCATTCTCAGTCTCTTTTGCAGGCTCCTCCTTCCTCTCCCATTCCCTTACTGTGGGGGTTCCCCAAGGTTCAGTGCTTGGTCCCCTACTGTTCTCGATCTACAGTCACTCCCCTGGTGACCTCATTCGCTCCCACGGCTTCAACTATCATCTCTACGCTGATGACACCCAGATCTACATCTCTGCCCCTGCTCTCTCCCCCTCTCTCCAGGCTCGCATCTCCTCCTGCCTTCAGGACATCTCCATCTGGATGTCTGCCCGCCACCTAAAACTCAACATGTCCAAGACTGAACTCCTTGTCTTCTCCCCCAAACCCTGCCCTCTCCCTGACTTTCCCATATCTGTTGACGGCACTACCATCCTTCCCGTCTCACAAGCCCGCAACCGTGGTGTCATCCTCGACTCCGCTCTCTCATTCACCCCTCACATCCAAGCCGTCACCAAAACCTGCCGGTCTCAGCTCCGCAACATTGCCAAGATCCGTCCTTCCCTCTCCATTCAAACCGCTACGCTGCTCGTTCAAGCTTTCATCCTATCCCGTCTGGACTACTGCATAAGCCTTCTCTCTAATCTCCCATCCTCGTGTCTTTTCCCACTTCAATCCATACTTCATGCTGCTGACCGGATTGTCTTTGTCCAGAAACGCTCTGGGCATGTTACACCCCTCCTCAAAAATCTCCAGTGGCTACCAATCAATCTGCGCATCAGGCAGAAACTCCTCACCCTGGGCTTCAAGGCTCTCCATCACCTTGCCCCCTCCTACCTCACCTCCCTTCTCTCCGTCTACAGCCCAGCCCGCACCCTCCACTCCTCTGACGCTAATCTCCTCACCGTGCCTCGTTCTCGCATGTCCCCCCATCGACCCCGGGCCCACGTCGTCCCCCGGCCTGGAATGCCCTCCCTCTGCCCATCCGCCAAGCTAGCTCTCTTCCTCCCTTCAAGGCCCTACTGAGAGCTCACCTCCTCCAGGAGTCCTTCGCAGTCTGAGCCCCTTTATTCCTCTCCCCCTCGTCCCCCTCTCCATCCCCCCATCTTACCTCCTTCCCTTCCCCTCAGCACCTGTATATATGTATATATGTTTGTACATATTTATCACTCTATTTATTTATCTGACTTGTACATATCTATTCTATTTATTTTATTTTGTTATTATGTTTGGTTTTGTTCTCTGTCTCCCCCTTCTAGACTGTGAGTTCGCTGTTGGGTAGGGACTGTCTCTATGTGTTGCCGACTTGTACTTCCCGAGCGCTTAGTACAGTGCTATGCACACAGTAAGCGCTCAATAAATACGATTGATTGATTGATTGATTGATTGAGGCACTAGTCAATGCTGGCAATGGTAACGATGAGAAGATTCCCCATCTCTCTACCCTTTGGATTGTGGATTCCCATGCAGAATAGGGACTTTGTCTGACCTGAATATCTTGTATCTACTCCAGCACTTAGTACAGTGCTTGACGCAAGTGAGCACTTAACAAATGTCGCAATTTGCTGGAATATTTGCTGGAACAATTGCTGGAATATTTGCTGTATTAAAACAATGGTGGGGCAGTTGTGTGGCTTATAGAAAAATTAAGCCTAGCAGTAAGGCAAGGAGGAGGAGGAGGCATGGAGTGCCCAGAAACCATTTTAGAACCATTAGATCATTGGAGAACCTTCTGCATCTCTTTGCCAAGGACTGTGGCCTGTATCAATATGTCCCTCTAGTCTGTAAGGTCCTCCCTCTAGACTGTAAGATCCTCTCTCCAGACTTTAAGCTTCTTGTGGGCAGGGAATGTGTTTACCATCTCTATTATATTGTACTCTCCCAAGAGCTTCGTTTATTGTTCTATATACTGTAAATAATATGATTGATTAATTGATTGATTTCCCCCTCTAATGACTGCTGTGCAACCTTGAACAAATCACCTAACCTCTCTGAGCATCTGTTACCTCACGTGTCGAATGGAGATTAAAGACTTGTTCTTGCTCCCTCTTAGACTGTCAGCGATGCACATAGTGACACAGAGCAACACTAGAGGCACAGCCTGTGTTCCCTGAAAGCGACTAAAACAAAAAAATAGTTGCTGATCCTCATATTCACACAGTCTCAAACAGAAAAGGTGTTGACTACCAAAAATGGTTTTGGGAGGCATTGTTCAACTGGCTAGCCCCTTGTTGGGAGGGGTAGCTAATATTGGTATATTTTAGCACTCACTCTTTTTTATTTTGAAGAAGCTCCTCGTGGGCAGGGAATGTGACTACCAACTCTACTGTACTGTGCACTCCCAAGGGTTTAGTTCAGTGATCTGCACACAGTAAGCACTCAATGAATACCATTGATTGATTGACTGAATGACAAGAAATCAATGATGGTGAAGTTCAACTATGAATGAATGTGTGACTGAGAAGGGCAGTGGGGAGCCACAGTCTCAGCCACACTAGGCGCACTAAAAGTTGTCCCTGGTCGTGCCAAGCACTGTACTAAATACTGATAAAGGTATAATATAAGTATATCAAGTGCAGTCCATCTTCCCCATTGAATTCCCAATTGAAAGGGGATGGAGAAGAGATATCATTTTTATGGATGAAGAAGCTGAGGCACAGATAAATTAAGTGGCTTTCCTCAGGTCACACAGCAGCTGAGTGGAAGAGCCAGGAATGAAGTTAGACACACACACACACACACACACACACACACACACACACACACACACACACACACACACACACACCATAATTAGTTCTTTCTTCTCAGAAAGTACAATCAACACTGTTCTCTGACTAGTCCAAAAGACATTCCCTACATTCTGGTGGGTCCAGGTGGAAACAGATTTTGAGCATGTCTAAAACCACCTGCAAAATGAATGAAAGCCCACTCACTCACCAGTGAACTGATCACGGGGGTTACTGGTTTGCCCTTATCTCAGAGCAACAGGGAGCCTGAAATTTTCCTCTAGCCAAAACATCCTCCAGATTTCTGTATTTATTTTGTGCATTTGTGCTTACTTCATCACTCCTGATATGTCAATCTTCAGTCCTTTCTCCCATTAGAGTCTTAGCTTGTGAGTCCCTTAAGGACCAGAGATTCTATTTCCCATCTTTCTATACTATCCCAGCACTTAGTACAATATCCTGCATACAGTAAGCACTTAATAGATACTATTTCTACTACTAATAGTACTTGGTTGATGTTGGTAGAATCAAATGCTCAAAGGCACAAGTTCAGAAGAATATTGCAACTGATTCAAATTTGTTTGTTGGGTTAGGGTTTGCCCAAGACAGGGGCATGGGATGAATACAGAATGGAAAGAGGTTACAGGATGACAATGGGGTGGAAACATAATAATGATAATAATAATGATGACATTTGTTAGGCGCTTACTATGTGCCAAGCACTGTTCTAAGCGCTGGGGGAGATACAAGGTAATCAGGTTGTCCCACATGGGGCTCACAGTCTTAATCCCCGTTTTACAGATGAGGTAACTGAGGGCCAGAGAACTTAAGTGACCTGCCCAAAGTCACACAGCTGACAAGTGGCGGAGCCAGGATTAGAACCCATAACCTCTGACTCCTGAGCCCGTGCTCTTTCCACTGAGCCACGTGAGCTGAGGTTAAAGCAGCCCATGGTGGGTGGAGGTATGGGGAATGAAGTGGGACCAGTGGTGGCAATTGACTTGCCAGTGGGATGACTGGAATGTCAGCCCAAGTCCCCTCCACAGGAGCCTTAGTGGGAGGGGAAATGTCCCCACTGAATCACTTTTCTGTGGTCCCTTTTTTTCAGTGGATGTGGGAACAGCTGCAGGAGGAGAAAGATACTTTCACAGAGTGTAGGTCAGTGCAGTTGTGAGGATTCATGTCACCGCGACGGACTCTGTTTTACTTTACTCTTCCAAACGCTTAGTGTAGTGCTCTGCACACAGTAGGGATCAGTAAATAGTACTGTTGGATTGACTGCTGGAAAGGTCTTTCCCTACCAAATTTCCCCTGGCTTTTCCTCTTTTACCTTACCTTGCTGAATTCCTAATACAACCTAGTCTGCACAGTTTATTCCTCAAGGCCAACTTACTCTGTCTTTTGTTTCATTAATAATAATAATACTAATTGTGGTATTTAATAAGCACTTACTATATGCAAAACACTGTTCTAAGCCCTGTGGTAGATACAAGGTAATCAGGTAGTCCCACGTGCGGCTCATAGTCTTAATCCCCATTTTACAGATGAGGTAACTGAGACACACAGAAATTAAGTGGCTTGCCCAAGGTCACACAGCAGACAAGTGGTGGAACCAGTATTAGAATCCACGTCCTCTGACCCTCAAGCCCATGCTCTTTCCACTAAGCCATGCTGTGTCCACATCCTTCCTCTGGTCCGGAATGTCCTCCTCCTTTATTTCCAACAGAGACGGTCTCTCCTCACCTTCAAAGCTCTACTGAAACTACAACTCCTCCAAGAGGCTTTCCCTCAAGAAGACTTCTTTATCCAATTTAGGCACAGAGAACTGAAATGAATTGCCCAAGATCACACAGTAGGCAAGTTGCAGAGCAGGGCTTAGAACTCAGGTCCTCTGAATCCTAGGCCCTTGCTTTTTCCACTAGGCTATGCTGCTCTGAAATGAAATAAAATGAAATGAAAATGAATAAAATCATAAAATAGTTACAAATGAATATGATGAAAAACAGAATGAAATCTAGCACTAAGCATGTAGTTCACTTTAATTCTTTAGCTTTATCTTTAGGTAAAGCACAGACTTTATCAATGCTGTCACAAAATATCAGTGTAAGAAAATCACAGTAACAAGAAGAGAATTAATAGAGGAAGCGATGAAGAGAAATAGGAAAATCTATTTTTTCTATAAAGACAAAACTGGCATATGAAGAGTTCAACTGATTAATTATTTTAAGTGAAAAACACTGGTTCTTCTATTGTCAATTTCTCAGATGTTCTAGAAAAAATCTGCCTTAAATATCCTTAAATTTTCAAAAAATTATTGTAGATATAAAGAAGTAGCAATAAACACGTTTTTAAATAGATGAAGCAGACTGAATAAATAAATATAAAGTGGGTTATAGATTCACACCGAAATGCTAAATGACTAAATAAATGCCTCAGGTGACTACTGGAGTGATGAGACTTGCGTTATTGGAAATAAATAAGGGAAGTCTTGTTGGGGGTGAGATTTTAGGAACATGGGGAACTTCTTGTCATAGAAGCAGTGTTGCTCAGTGGAAAGAGCACGGACTTGGGAGTCAGAGGTCATGGGTTCTAATTCCGGCTCTGCCATTTGTCAGCTATGTGACTTTGGGCAAATCACTTAACTTCTCTAAGCCTCAGTTACCTCATCTGTAAAATGGGGATTAAGACTGTGAGCCCCACGTGGGACAACCAGATCACCTTGTATCCCCCCAGCGCTTAGAACAGTGCTTTGCACATAGCAAGCGCTTAGCAAATGCCATTATTATTATTATTAATAATTATTATTATTATTACTCACTTTCAAAGTCCTTGACGGCAGGTATCATGAACCTTGTTTTTGCTGTACTTTCCCAAACACTGTTATAGTGCTCAGCACCCAGTAGTTTCATTTTCATTTTCATTTCATTTAATCGTATTTATTGAGCGCTTACTGTGTGCAGAGCACTGTACTAAGCGCTTGGAAAGTACAAGTCGGCAACGTATAGAGACGGTCCCTACCCGACAACGGGCTCACATTCTACAAGTGGGAGACGGACGACAAAACAAAACATGTGGACGGGTGTCAAGTCGTCCGAACAAATAGAATTAAAGCTATATGCACATCATTAACAAAACAAAATAGTAAATATGTACAAGTTAAATGAATAGAGTATTAAATCTGTACAAACAACTATACAGGTGCTGTGGCGAGGGGAAGGAAGTAGGGTGGAAGAGGATGGGGAGGAGGAGAGGAAAAAGGGCTCAGTGTGGGAAGGCCTCCCGGAGGAGGTGAGCTCTCAGGAGGGCTTTGAAGGGAGGAAGAGAGCTAGCTTGGCGGATGTGCAGAGGGAGGGCATTCCGGGCCAGGGGGAGGACGTGGGCCGGGGGTCGACGGCGGGACGGGCGAGAAGGAGGCCCAGTGAGGAGGTGAGCGTCGGCAGAGGGGCGGAGGGTGCGGGCTGTCCCCTTGGGAGTCCCGGAGCCTATGTAATACGACAGGACGCCTCCACTGCCGATGTCACTTCCTTTCATGTTGACCAACAAGAAATGGTGCCATTCCCTGAACTTGGGGTCCTGGCGGCTTGGAGCGTCCGGGTCCGAGAACACCAGAGGGTACAGTCTCTGCGGGTCGCAGCCCTCTCACGCGATGTTCACCGGCCGCTGCTGCACCTGGGTGGGCGTGAGCACCTGCCCCAGCTGGGTCACCTCCGCGGCGCTGTACTGGACGTGCAGCGGGACCAGCGGCCTTTCCTCCACGTCGTGGAGGCTCAGAGGCCCGGACCACTGCTCGCCCTGGCTCGCCCACATAGAAAACCATATTAAAGAGCCTTGTGCTTCCTTGGAGACATTGACAGAGAGTGACAGCAGCTAGGCAGCAAGTCTTTGCCCAAATCAAGTTTATAAAGTGATAATAATAACTGCGGTATTTAAGTCTTTACTATAACCCAAGCACTGTACTAAGTGCTGGAGCATATGCAAGATCATGAGATAGGGCACATTCTCTCAATGTCTGTGGTCAATCCAGGTACCAAGCTGGTGTGTCCAGGTTTTCAGTGTCTGGTCCAGGTCTCATCATCATCTAGACTGTCCATCTAGCTCCCCAAGCAGGTTCCCTTGAGAGTCATCCTCAATATCAAATGGCAAGATAGGATTCGTGGAAATGATGCTGGAATAAATCTGGAGCCTAGATTCAGTTACTGGATTGCAGCTAGAAGTGCCAAGGGGGTAAATAAATGTCAACCTCTCCAACAGGAAATATTAAATGTCAGAGAGGTGTTCCCGACCTCATAAAGACCAAGCTATAGGACAATAACAGTTTTATACAAACTCCCATAATTGATGCGTGAAGGCCATTGATAACATGCAGTAATTGATGAGTGAAGGCCATTGATAGCATGCAGTGCATGGCCAGGAAAACTCTAGAAAAAAGACAAACATTGCAGATATTTGTGGGGTGGAAGAGCCTCTAAAGGTCAAGGCGGAGGAAGAGAAATGACAGGGTCAAGGCTCAAGGAGGCACTTCATATCCTGGTGAAAAGAGTCTTACCAAGTATCCTCCCCATCGCCGTCTTCATGTCCCTGGTTCTCAGGCTGTAGATGAGGGGGTTCAGAGTCGGGAGAACCACAGTGTAGAACACGGATACTATCAGTTCTAGCACTGGGAGGGAAGATGATGATTTCAAATGGGCGAAGGCTGCCGTGGTGAAAAACACAGTAGTGACGGCAAGTGGGGCAGGCAGGTGGAAAAAGCTTTGGTCCGACCCTCGGTGGAAGGCATCCTCAACACAGCAGAGAAGATGTGGATGTAGGAGACGAGGATGCAGATTAAGAAGTTTGCAGCCAAATAAACACCGGTAATTATGATCACCTCAAGGGCAACGTGTGTTTCAGAATAGGAGAGCTTGACTAAAGAGGGGACATCACAGAAGAGTTGTGGGACAACAAGGGACCCACAGAAGGGCAGGGAGAACGTTCCAGCTGAGCACATCATTGCAAATAGACCTGCAGTGAACCAGGAAGCAGCCGCCATCTGTACACAGACCCCTCTATTCATGATAATCTTGTAGTGTAGGAGGCAGCAGATAGCGACGTAGCGGTCGTAGGACATTGCTGTGAGGATGAACAGCTCTGAACCGGCGAACAGAACCACGGAGAAGACCTGGGCAGCACAGCCTAGGAAAGAGATGGATCTGTGGTTGGTCAGAGAGTTGGTGATGGATTTGGGGACGGTGGTGGAGATGAGGCAGAGATCAAGGAAGGACAGGTTATCGAGGAAGAAGTACATGGGGGTGTGGAGGTGCCGGTCAAGGATAATGATCATGGTGATGAGGAGATTCCCCAACAGGGCAGCCAGGTAGACCAGGAAGAACAGCACGGCATGGACCAGCTGCAGCTCCCGGATCTCAGAGAACCCCAGGAGGAAGAACTCTGACCTTACACTAAGGTTGGCCATTTGGGGATGTCTTGTCACTGCCTAGGGAGAGAAATGAAAATAATTTTTTTTCTGATTCCAAAAAGAGAGATCATACTTTAAGTTATAGGAGCATCATAGGATCATCTGTCCCAGATTCAAATTCCTTTACCCCACCAACAACCACACAGGCACATATGGACATATAGGCAACACAAACAAATGCACAAACACACATGGGCATATAGATAAAATAAACATGTAAGGCCATAAAAAGATAGCAATTACAGGACCTAATGAAGGACATGAAGAGAAATGAAAAACACAAACACAGACTCATATGTGAGCTGGATTCCACTCAGACAACATGTAAGTATTCACATAAAGGGATACAGTCAGGATACTTAAAAGCGGGCAAAAACACAACAGAACAGAGGCATAACACACAGGTATATTGACACAAATGCGCACCTTGTTCCTGTTTCTCTCCCCTAAGCGCTCGGAATGCATTCAAGAGGCACCCGATAAATACCATTGATTGATTGATTGATCTGTCTCAGTTCATTTTGTCCACCTGAATGCACACACTAAGCCATGCAGCTTCTCTATTCTCAAGAAGTTTTCAGTTTTCTCGTCTGTATTCTTGCATATTTTCCCATCACCTTGGTTTCCTTGGACAAATTCTCCCCACGCCTCAGAAACCTCCAGGAGTGGCCCACCTACCTCCTCAATGAACAGAGATTCCTTACCATGGCTTTAAAGAACTTAGTCAGCATACTCCTTCCAAGCTTATCTCTCTGATTTTCTACCACAACTCATCCCACAAGCTTCACTCTCTAATGCCAACATAGTCATTCTTGCCACTGACCGCTTGGGAGTCAGAGGTCATGAGTTCTAATACTGGCTCTGCCACTTGTCAGCTATGTGACTGGGCAAATCACTTAATCAATCAATCATATTTATTGAGCGCTTACTATGTGCAGAGCACTGTACTAAGCGCTTGGGAAGTACAAATTGGCAACTTAACTTCTCTGTGTCTCGATTACCTTATCTGTAAAAAGGGGATTAAGACAGTGAGCCTCACATGGGATAATCTGATAACCTTGTATCTATCACAGCGCTTAGAACAGTGCTTGACACATAGTAAGCACTTAACAAATGCCATCATTATTATTATATTATAGATAAGGTTAGTTTTAAGTCACCCTCTCAGGCTGCCCTCCTTCTAGACTAGACCTATGAGCTCTACTCTGTTCCAGTTCTTCTTGACTTCTAGACTCCCTTGGACCCTGTTCATTAATTCACTCAGTCATATGTATTGGGCGCTTATTGTGTGCAGAGCACTGTACTAAGCGCTTGGGAAGTACAAGTCAGCAACATATAGTTGGTTCCTACCCAACAACCGGCTCACCGTCTAGAAGGGGGAGACAGACAAGACAAAACATGTAGACAGCCCCTGTTGACCATTTCCTCCTCCTTGAAACACCCTCAGGTCTCGGTTTTGCTGGTTCAGGACTGACCTGCTTCTCCTACCTCTCTGACCTCTCCTCAGTTTCGATGCAACTTCGGGGCCACCATTGATTCTTCACTCTTCATCGGCTCTCTCATTCCAAATCTCACTGGTTCTTCCTACACAAAATCTCCTGGCTTGGTTACTTCCTCTCCACCCAAACAGCTACACCTCTGATACAAGCTCTAGTCACTTCACAACTACACTACCACATTGAAACCCCTGTGGGCAGAGAATGTCTACCAACTCGAGTTGTACTATTCAAGGCACTTCGTATAGTGCTCTGCATACAGGAAGCACTCAAAAATATTATTGATTAGTTGATTAGACTACTTACTTAGTAGTAAGTTGATTAGTTGATTAGACTACCACCCCCTTCTCCTCAACACACTATCCGACCTTGGCTTCACAGACTCCGTCCTCTCCTTGTTCTTCTCTTATCTCTCTGGTCGTTCATTCTCAGTCTCTTTTGCAGGCTCCTCCTCCCCCTCCCATCCCCTCACTGTGGGGGTTCCCCAAGGTTCAGTTCTTGGTCCCCTTCTCTTCCCGATCTACACTCACTCCTTTGGTGACCTCATTCGCTCCCACGGTTTCAACTATCATCTCTACGCTGATGACACCCAGATCTACATCTCTGCCCCTGATCTCTCCCCCTCTATCCAGGCTCGCATCTCCATCTGGATGTCTGCCCGCCACCTAAAACTCAACATGTCCAATACTGAACTCCTTGTCTTCCCTCCCAAACCCTGACCTCTCCCTGACTTTCCCATCTCTGTTGACGGCACTACCATCCTTCCCGTCTCACAAGACCGCAACCTTGGTGTCATCCTCTACTCCGCTCTCTCGTTCACCCCTCACATCCAAGCCGTCACTAAAACCTGCCGGTCTCAGTTCTGCAACATTGCCAAGATCCGCCCTTTCCTCTCCATCCAAACCACTACCCTGCTCGTCCAAGCTCTCATCCTATCCCGTCTGGACTACTGCATCAGCCTTCTCTCCGATCTCCCATCCTCGTGTCTCTCCTCCCTTCAATCCATACTTCATGCTGCTGACCGGATTGTCTTTGTCCTGAAACGCTCTGGACATGTTACTCCCCTCCTCAAAAATCTCCAGTGGCTACCAATCAATCTGCGCATCAGGCAGAAACTCCTCACCCTGGGCTTCAAGGCTCTCCATCACCTCGCCCCCTCCTACCTCACCTCCCTTCTCTCCGTCTACAGCCCAGCCCGCACCCTCCGCTCCTCTGCCGCTAATCTCCTCACCATGCCTCGTTCTCACCTGTCCCGCCATCGACCCCCGGCCCACGTCATCCCCCGGGCCTGGAATGCCCTCCATCTGCCCATCCACCTAGCTATCTCTCTTCCTCCCTTCAAGGCCCTACTGAGAGCTCACCTCCTCCAGGAGTCCTTCGCAGTCTGAGCCCCTTTATTCCTCTTCCCCTCGTCCCCCTCTCCATCCCCCCCTTACCTCCTTCCCTTCCCCACAGCACCTGTATATATGTATATATGTTTGCACATATTTATTACTCTATTCATTTATTTTACCTGTACATATCTATTCTATTTATTTTATTTTGTTAGTATGTTTGGTTTTGTCTCCCCATTTTAGACTGTGAGTCCACTGTTGGGTAGGGACTGTCTCTATATGTTGCCAATTTGTACTTCCCAAGCGCTTAGTACAGTGCTCTGGACACAGTAAGCGCTCAATAAATACGATTGATGATGATGATGATGATGATTTTAGTTTGGTGGGGGATGAGCTGGGCCATCCCACTAACATTCTCTTCTTAGTGCCACTGACCACACCGTGCCCTTCAAAATCTGTCTTATACAGTGATTAAACTAAATTAAGGATAGCAGAAATAGTAGTGTAGTAGGGGAAATAGAGTAATAGCAAAAATAGCCTCCCTCACACTCCCATTCCTGGTCCCAAACACCTATTCACAGTCCATTCCTGGACTTGTTCATTCTTCCTCTCTCTCTCCTCCAATTCCTCCCCCTTCTACGTGAATGTTCATCCACTCCTACTCCTGCTTCCCCACCTCCGCCCTCCCATGCCATCTCTCACTCATCTCCAGTCAAGCTCCCAATATCATCTGTCATTCTGAGGAAAGTGGTGATCTTGGTTTTCCCCAGCCTAGCCCCTCCACTGTGCATCCCTGCACCGTGTAGAGACCGTATCTGGCTAACAACTCCTGCTGCCTGGGCCGAGAAGAGGCCTACAAACAGGTGAGTCACCTTCAACGTTTCCCTTACCCAACCATCGCAGCTGGCCCACATTGATCAGCCAATCAATTAATCCAGAAACTGGTGCTATTTGTTGAGCACTGACTCACCTACACTGTGCACCTCAGTCCCATGTATCTCACAGTTAAACCCTTGTCCATGTCCTCCCTCTGGTCCATCAGAGGTCATGGGTTCTAATCCTGACTCTGCTGTTTGTCAGCTGTGGTACCTTGGGCAAGTCACTTAACCTTTCTGTGCCTCAGTTGCCTCATCTGTAAAGTGGGGATGAAGACTGTGAGCCCTACGTGGGACAACCTGATTACCTTGTATCTAACCCAGTGTTTAGAACAGTGTTTGGCCCATAGTAAGTGCTTAACAAATACCAACATTATTTTTCATACCCGACGGTCCACCACTTTCCTCACCTTAAAGTCCTTTCTAAAATCATATCTCTTCCAAGAGGCCTTCCCTGACTAAGCCCTTATTATCCCTAAGTGCTTTCTCCTCTATGATGCCTATGCATTTGTTCAAGTATGTATTAATCACTTTCATACTCATCCCCACCCCACAGAAGATATGTAGATAAAGTCTGGGATTCTATTATTTCCCCTATCAGTAATTTCCCTAGTCTGTAGATTGTTATTTCCTTGTGTAGATGCAAGTCAGGAATTTTGAGATACAATCAAGGGTCTAAGCTCTTCTATCTTCCCTTTGGAAGCATGACATGCTATCAGTGAGACCAAGCATTTCCAAAAAAGCTCCCTGCTGTTCCATGTGAGATTCCACCTCAGGGGAGGAGCCAGATGTTGGATTGAGGAGAATTATTACATCCCCTGAAGTCTGGCACTTCTCAGGCCCAGCCCCACGGCTAGGGTAGCAGGCCCTCTCCCAGGTGACTGTACCTTGGAGACCATGTGACTCCCCACACTAGTTTGTCTCACTGGAAGAGGATCTAGTCTGGCTGGGGTAACTTCAAAAAAAGCTGCCCCATCTGCTTCTAGGTCATAGGGTCATTTTAATCGAGTGAGTTCCAACTTGTCCATCCCAACCCTGTTCTGGCCTCTTTAACATTCTCTTCCTGGTCTCCCATTGACCATGCCTTGCTCTGTCCATATCTATCTGAAACAATGATCCCTCCATAAGCTGCCATCCCTACTCACTCCAAATACTTTCCAGTGATGAAAAATTGGTTCTGTAAGTTTCCCAAGATGCAAATAACTTATGCATTGGTTCAGTCATACTCTTGAAAGTGATTTGTTTAGTGCTCTGCTTTCAGGAGATGTTCAATGAATATAACTGGTTATTTGATTGAAGGAAAGAAACATATTAAAGAGGCCAGTAAGTTTTCTGAGAGAGTGACAGAATGGCAGTAGCAAGACAACAAGCTTCAGGCCGAAAAAATTGATCAATCATCAATCAATCAATCAGAAGCAGTGTGGCTAAGTGGAAAGAGCACAGCTTTGGGAGTCAGAGGATATGGGTTCTAATCCTGACTCTACCACTTGCTTGCTGTGTGATCTTGGGAAAGCCACTTAACTTCTCTGTGCCTCAGTTACCTCATCTGTAAAATGGGGACTAAGACTGTGAGCCCCGCGTGGGCCAACTTTCATTCATTCATTCATTCATTCAATCGTATTTATTGAGCGCTTACTGTGTGCAGATCGCTATACCAAGCGCTTGGGAAGTACAAGTTGGCAACCTATAGAAACGGTCCCTACCCAACCACGGGCTCACAGTCTAGAAGGGGGAGACAGACAGCAAGACAAAACATGTGGACAGGTGTCAAGTTATCAGAATAAATAGAAATAAAGTTAGAAGCACATCATTAACAAAATACATAGAGTAGTAAATATGTAAAAGTAAAATAAAGAGAGTAATAAATCCGTACAAACATATATACAGGGGCCGTGGGGAGGGGAAGGAGGTAGGGCTGGGGGGGGATGGAGAGGAGGAGAGGAAAATGGGGGCTCAGTCTGGGAAGGCCTCCTGGAGGAAGTGAGCTCTCAGTAGGGCTTTGACGGGAGGAAGAGAGCTAGCTGTGCGGATGTGCGGAGGGAGGGCATTCCAGGCCAGGGGGAGGACGTGGGCCGGGGGTCGACGGCAGGACGGGCAAGAACGAGGCACAGTGAGGAGGATAGCGGCCGAGGAGCAGAGAGTGCGGCTTCGGCTGTAGAAGGAATGAAGGGAGGTGAGGTAGGAGGGGGCGAGGTGATGGAGAGTCTTGAAGCCGAGAGTGAGGAGTTTTTGCTTGATGCATAGATTGACTGGCAGTCACGAGATTTTTGAGGAGAGGAGTAACATGTCCAGAGTGTTTCTGCCGGGCAGCAGCGTGAAGTATAGGCTGAAGTGGGGAGAGACAGGAGGATGGGAAATCAGCGAAGAGGCTGATGCAGTAATCCAGTCGGGATAGGATGAGAGATTGAACCAGCAAGGTAGCAGTTTGGATGGAGAGGAAAGGGCGGATCTTGGCGATGATGCGGAAGTGAGACTGGCAGGTTTTGGGGACGGATTGGATGTGAGGGGTGAACAAGAGAGCGGAGTCGAGGATGACACCAAGATTACGGCCCTCTGAGACGGGAAGGATGGTAGTGCCGTCTACAGCGATGGGAAAGTCAGGGAGAGGACAGGGTTTGGGAGGGAAGTTAAGGAGTTCAGTCTTGGACATTTTGAGTTTTAGGTAGTGGGCGGACATCCAGACGGAGATGTCCTGAAGGCAGGAGGAGACCCAAGCCTGAAGGGAGGGAGAAAAGAGCAGGGGCAGAGATGTAGATTAGATGTAGATGTAGGTATAGATTACTGTATTACCTTATATCTACCCCAGCGCTTAGAACAGTGCTCAGCACATAATGATCACTTCACAAATACCATAATTATTATTGTTATATTTTTGGAGTAATTACTATATGCATAGCTCTGTAGTAAGTGCATGGGAGAGTACAATAGAGCTGGTGGACAGAATCCCTGCCTTCAATTATCTTGCAATCTAGTGAGACTGTGAAGAGTTTTCCCATCCATCCATTTTCATATCAAACTGAAACTTCTTACCAAAGGCTTTAAGGCATTCCCTCACTTAATAATAATAATAATACTTTTGGTACTTCCTAAGTGCTTACTACATGCCAAGCACTGTTCTAAGCGCTGGGGAGATACAAGGTGATCAAGTTGTCCCAGATGGGGCTCACAGTCTTAATCCCCATTTTCCAGATGAGGTAATTGAGGCACAGAGAGTTTAAGTGATTTGCCCAAAGCCACACAGCTGATAAGTGGCGGAGCTGGGATTAGAGCCCATGACCTCTGACTCCCAAGCCCACGCTCTTTCCACTGACCACGCTGCTTTTCACTTCTCCTCCTTGTACCTCTCCTTGCTGTTATACTGCAACCCAGGACACCCACTTCACTGTAATACCAACCTACTCACTGTTCCTTACTCTCTTCTGTCCTTCCTTCAGTGTCTTGCCCGCTTCCTCCCTTGGGCTTGGGCTTGGAAGAGGAATTTGTAATTCTTCATATATAACGGACCACGACTCTCCCCAGCTTCAAAAATCTATTGAAACCACACCTCCGCCAAGAAGGCTTCCCTGCCTTAGCTCCCATTGCCTAAAGACTTCCAATTCCTCCCTCCCTGTGATGAACAAGACTGGGGATCCCTGCCTAGCAACCCCACTCCTGCACCTCTTTGGTTACTACCACCCCTCCCCCCTCGCCTTGATTCTGGAATAAGAGGTTTTTCACTAATAATAATTGAAGTAATGGTTAAGAGCTCACTATATGCCAAGTACTGAAGTAACTGCTGGGGTAGATACAATACGACCAGATTGGACACAGTTCCTGTTTTAAATGGAGCTCAGAGTCTAAGGGGGAGGGAGACAGGCATTTATTCTCCATTAAAGTAGATTAGTGATAGGGGAAACTATGGCTGATCACAAGGGCCCCATGGGGTAGTCATGTGGGGCAGAGCCGCTACCTCGGCTGTGGGGACAGGGCTCAAGAGGAGCTGGATCTCAGGGGACCCATCCACGAACAGGACATAATGTCGATTCTCAGCCCAACATCTGGCTCGTCTCCTGGGGGGAATCCCATGTGAAATAGCAGGGAGCTTCTCCAGAAGGGTTCGGCCTCACTGAGAGCCTGTCATTCTCCAAATGGGAGCAAAGAGGAATCAGGACCCTCCTGTATATGCCAGCGATTTATGTCAGCTAAAGGGATAAATGAGCTTTCCAGACCAGCAGAGCCTGGTCAGTGAATTCAAAATGCATGAGGGCTAGAGATGCCTGATGGGTTCATATAGGATGCTGAGAACAAAATTGAGAGGCTGAGAATTGATTGCAGAAGGCAGGTTTTCAGAAGGCAGGAATGACTGGTGAGTTGAGGTTAGAAAGGAAGACATCTTTTAGGAGTACGTGAAAGAGATCCTTCTAAACATGAACAACAGTGGATGAGCCAATGGGTTACTGATAAAAAATCAAGATGGACATATCATCATAGTCTGCTTGGTTACACCGGAATTTCTCCCTGTGAGATGAACAAGTGTGATGGGGTCACATGGTCTCCATGGGGCAGTCACATGGCACAGGGCCACTACCCAGCCCATGGGACCCGAGCCTGAATGGTGCCAGCCTCAGGGAACCCAGGCCAAAGCAGGGCATAATGAGGCTCCTCAGCCCAGCAAACTGGCTCATCCCCTGAGCGGGTGCCCTGCATAGAATACCAGGGAGGTTTTCCAGAAAGGCTCAACCTCACTGAGAGCCCATTGAGCTCCAAATGGGAAGGAAGAGGAGTCAGGACAGACGTTTCTGTGGCCTTCGTCCATGAGCTGAGGAGACAAAGGTAATTGGAGGACAACAGAGACCAGCACCTTCTTGTCCCAATCTGGACAGTGAGTCTAGCTCAGTGAGTACCAGGGATAAGAAGGGCCTCATAGGGGGACCAGCAGTGACAGAGAATTAGAGAAAGCTCTCTGTCTCCTCTCACCTTCACTTGTAAAAGGGATTGTTTCTACTGGAATCTCCAATGCTTTCCATCCATCAGATCTCGTGGGTGGCTGGTGGGGATGGAAGTGGTTGATTCTGTGAGAAACATTCTTAGAATATCTGTTTCCATAGTCCACTGCCAAAGCTGGTTATATCCGCCACTCACTGCAGTTATTAAGTGCTCTATGTGTGCAGAGCACTGTCCTAAATGTTGGGGAAGGGAAGAATAAAAGGATTATTTCTGCTAACAACATTGCATTCTCCAAACATTACAGTGTTCTATATAGAGCAAGCACTCAAACAGTACTATGGGGTAATTGATTCATTAATTGGATACAATCCCTGCACTTCATGGGGGCTTGCAATCTAAAAATAAATGGGAGAGGGGAAGACAACAGACACTTATCAGTCTTTCCTTAATCCCACCCAGATAGGGCAGCCTCTCTTGGTGGTGACTAGGGGAGAGGACTCTGTGGGTTTAGTGCTGCTTTCTCTGTTCAGTCGCCACCCCCTTCAATGAATGGGGAATCCTGGACTATTCTCTATATTGGCTCTGCCTGTGATAGGTTTTCCTGCCTCTGGTGTCTGAACCAGGGACAAAGATTTGAGGGAAGAGCATTTCGCCTCCAGATGGATGCTTTCTTCAGTATCTGTTGTGTCCAGAGAGTGGGAGAGTGGGACGTGTGAGCCATAGCTTCTTGGAAATAGTTCTAAGAACTCGAAGGAAGTGCCCTAGCGGAGAAGGTAGTAGAAATAAAATGTTTTTAAGACTCACTACCTCCCACCCCTGGTCCCAGTTCACAGACAGATGTGCCCTGGACAGGCTGGGTGGGCAGTGAAACAGAGGAGGAAGAAGAGGAGGAGGAGGAAGGGCAGTAGGACAGAGAGTGAACCACTCCCCTCGGTGGGAGTTTTCCTCTTGCACTGGTGTCTTCCTCTCTCGAGGCTGAGGGATAGGAGGGATGGAATCTAAAAGTCACTTTGACCATCATTGTCAGTTGAAGTTTGGAAAAATAGCCTTACTCCTGTGCCCTTTAGGTAACCTTGGAAATCCCTGGGAAATGGTAAACATTACCAGAATGACCGTTTTTCTCCTCATGGGATTCTCTGACATCTGGGAGCTGCAGCTGGTCCATGCCACACTGTTCCTCCTGGTGGCCCTGACAGGGAATCTCCTCATCATTGCCATCACCACTTTTGACCAAAGCCTCCACACTCCCACGTACTTCTTCCTCAAGAACATGTCCTTCATAGACCTGTGCCTCATGTTCACCACCGTCCTCAAATCCATTGGCAACTCCCTGACTAACTACAGGAGCCATCTGTTTCCTGGGTTGTGCTTTCCGGGTCTTCTCCGTGGTTCTGTTTGCTGGTTCAGAGCTCTTTGTCCTCACGGCGATGTCCTAAGACTGCTACATTGCCACCTGCCACCCTCTACATTATGATTTCGTCATAAACCAAAGGGCCTGTGCACAGATGGTGGCTGCTTCCTGGATCAGTGCAGGACTGGTTGGAATCATGTCCGCAGCAGAGACATTCTTACTGCCCTTCCGCGGGTCTTACAAGATTCCCCAGTTCTTCTGTGACATCACCTACGTAGTCAAGCTCTCCTGTTCTAAACGTCATATTGGCCTCAATGTGATCATAGTCCCCAGTGATTGTTTTGGTGTCTTCTGCCTTATTTGCATTCTCATCTCCTGTATCTTAATCTTCTCTGCTGTGCTGAGGATGCTGTCAGCAGGGGGGCAGTCCAAAGCCTTCTCCACCTGCCTGCCCCACCTCGCTTTTATAACTGTATTTTTCACTACAGCTGCTTTCGCTAACTTAAATCTATCCTCTGAGTCCTCATCAATCTTTGACTTGCTGGCGTCCGTGTTCTACACAGCAGACCCCCCGCCCTAAACCCCCTCATCTACAGCCTGAGAAACAAGGACATGAGGGTGGTGATAGGGAGGGTACTAAGTGTGCATCTTTACACCAAGGATCAAAAGTTTCTATCTTCCTTCACCCAGACATTTCTAGTCCCCAAAGATTGTTGTATCAGTGTACTGCCTAGATAGCAGAACTCTGTGACAACACTGACTTCTGTGTGGCCCAGTCATCTTTTTTGCCTACACAACACTCCTGCACCGAACTCTTGCTTCCCAGCTCTGGGAACCTTTTGGGCACACAGTGCCCTCCCCCCCCTCCACGGTCTTTTTCCCTCCCTCTCCCCCCCACCACTCCTCTTCCACCCCCTACCCAGGATCCCTCTGTACCAGCTCTAATCCTCAACTCCTCCCTCCCAGCCCCCTCCCTCCACTCCTCCCCATCCCCACCCCATCCCAGTTCACCCCATCCATCTTTCTGAGCACCTCACACCCCACCTCGCCTCCCTTTCCTCTCTACCCAATCTTGATGATCAAATTACTGCTCTCAACTGTACCCTTTCTACTCAGCTAGACTCGCTCGCTCCCCTTTCCCTTCGCTGCTCTCGTACCACTAACCCACAGCCCTGGATCACTGCCACTGTCCGCCTCCTTCGCTCGTATGCTCGAGCTGCTGAACGCTGCTGGCGAAAGTCTAAACACCATGCCAACCTCATTCACTTCAAGTTTATCCTTTTCTGTCTTAACGTAGCCCTCTCCTCTGACAGACAAAATTATTTCTCCTCCCTTATTGACACCCATGTGTTGCCGTCTGCCTCCACGCGTCCAGCGCAGCGGGGAGACGGGCACTCGCAATGAAAGAACGCAGGCCAGGCGAGTCTCAAGGTGGACAAGGAGACTGTTTATTCAGCACACTGTGGAGGATTTTATACAGTGAGGAGCCTCAAGGGAGTCAGGGGACAGGCAGATGACTGCAAGTTTCTCAGCAAGGCTGAGCTTATCAGCAAGGCTGAACTTATCAGCAAGATTGAGCTCATCAGCAAGACTGAGCTCATCACCAAGGCTAAGGTTATCAGCAAGGCTGAGCTCATGCCTAGATCTGCGCGTTCCCATTCTCAGAACAGCGTCAAGTTATTCATCTAGCAGTCTGACTTCCTTCATTGCTCCTTGTAAGTCTTCCTGTGAGCACAGAAGGCCAGGTGGCCTGGCTTACTACTTAGGCCCAGATGTTAGGTCTGCCACAAGTCCCCCTTTTTGTTTTTGAAACAATTGCAAAGCATGGAGTTGAGTAAGAAGCGGGCGAAGTAAAACAGATAGCCATCGGGAAAGGCAGGGTAGGCAAAACAGGGCCAAGATCAACAAAATAATATATGGGAGACTATGAAGCAACATTGAGAGCCAATTAAAAGGATTAACCGCCTCAAGGGCAGAAATGATTGGTGAAGCAATATTGGCAGGAATGGTCAAGGGAGGGGTATTTTGCATAGCATTGGAGAGTAAGGCAAGGTGTGACAAATCAAGGGAGACATTCGAAGAATGCCAGGCTCCTTGGAGCCAATTTCGGATCACGGACCACGAAAATCCGGTAAATGTGGCATTATAATAATATGGGGTCACACAGATATGAGGGTAACGATAATCACAATGTTGAAAAGAAAGTTGAGTGCGAGTAGCAAGGAGGGAGACATTGACAAATGCCTCTTCTCCTGGTCCTTCCCATGGAATTTCATCCCCCTACAAGGTCAGAAGCATTAGTGAGAATATCTCCCACCGGGTCCTGCCACGTAACTGGCCGCACCCACGGAGGGTACGGAACAAAAGTCCAATAGTCCTCAGTAATCACAACAGTGGAGGAGGCGAGAATCAGGAAAGCAATCATCATTTTTAGGAACTTTGCTGCTGATCCTCCAGAGGAAGGGTCACGGAGTCTGTATCCTGGTTCTCTGTCAGCTCCTGAAGTATGCAGGGTGAGGGAGGGCGTGCTGTAGAAAGGACGCGGCGTATGTTCTTTGTAGGTATCCAGATCGGGCGGTCCTCAGTTTCTGGAAAGACGCATGCATACCCTCGGCCCCATGTTAATAAGGGATCTGGCCCTCGCCACTGTCGCGTGAGAGGGTCCTTCCATTTTACTCTTTCGGGGTGTTCTTTAGTGTCCCTGCCACCCCATTTTTCAGCAGGGGTGAGACCTTTGTCATCCATAGTTAAAAAATTAAGGGTATATATAGCAGATTGTAATTGTCTATGGGGAAAGGTCAGTTCATCTCCCCCTTTTTGTTTTTCCAAAAAAGCTTTGAGCCAACGATGACGGTTTTCGACAATGGCTTGACCCGTGGGATTGTATGGAATACCCGTAACATGGCGAATAGCAAAAATATTACAGAAAGACTGGAACGCTTTAGAAGTGTATGCGGGGCCATTGTCGGTTTTCAATACCTGTGGAATTCCCATAAAGGCAAAAGCAAGAAACAAATGATCCATAACATGTTTGGCTGATTCACCAGTGTGAGCCGACGCAAAAGTAAATAATGTACAGGTATCAACAGTAACATGAATAAAAGCCAATCTGCCAAAAGGAGGGTAATGCGTGACGTCCATTTGCCACACCTTTCTTGGTGCAAGACCACGGGGATTCGTGGCTTCAGAGGCTGCGGGTAATGTAGTAATACAGGAGGTACAAGCTTTCACAATAGCCCGCGCGCTTTCCCGAGAAATGCCAAATTGACGGCGCAACATTCCCGCCTCTTGGTGGAAGCGCCGGTGGGCTTGCGAGGCTGCGGCTGTAGCGTCCAAAGGGAGAAGAGCCGGAGCCAACAGTGGTGCAACAAAAATAATCGCTCTTCGTGCACCAGCAAAACAGTTAATTCCCCCAAATAGTCTTCATCCACCACTCCCGGCAAGACAATCAAGTGTCCCACCACGGGGAGGTCGAGGCCAGCGGAGCCGCTAGTGGCTCGCTGCAATTCGCCGATGGTGGACAGTTGTCTGGAGAAGTCAGAGCCTGTTCCTTCGGAACAGCTGCGCGTTGCAGAGTGATTGCTGCCCCTATTGTTGTTGGGGCCTGGGGCCGGCCCCTGCGTCCGTTTCCCGGCACAGGGCTGCCATTATTTGAGAACATCGAGCGGCATTCAGAAGCCCAGTGGCGTCCTTTTTTGCATTTTGGGCATACTGAGGCTGGTAGTGGTCTGGAAAAGTTCTGTCGTGAGCTACAACAATCCTTCGCCAAATGTCCGCTCTTTCCACAGTGAAAGCACACCATGTCTGCCTTAGTTTGTCTTTGCATTGCTGCGGCCATTAGATTAGCATTGAAAGAGGCTGTCCCTACTTCCTGACATCGGCGTACCATGTCAGTGATGGACAAGGTCCGTTTGCCCCCAGCTAAGGCACGCTTGCAGTCTTGGTTAGCATTGTCATAAGCCAGCTGTCTTAATAAAATAACTCCCGCCGCATTATCACTGACGCTGCGCTGGATAGCCATCGTCAGGCGGCTGATAAATTGTTCAACTGGTTCTGACGGTCCTTGTAATATTTTTGTAAAACTGGAGTTTTGTTCTCCTTTCGCCGGGAGCTTTTGCCATGCAGCTTTCCCCGCTATCATTATTTGTTGATATGCTTGCAGAGTGTAAGTTAATTGATTGTCAGTGTCCGCAAAAGGCCCAGTCCCTGTAAGCATCTCAAAAGTGATTTGAACTGGAGGTTGGGCGCGATCATTGCGACGCGCTTGCTCGCGCACAAATCAAAAAATTCTGCCTTCCAAAGCAAATAGTCTCCGCCATCCAGGACAGTCTTGGCTAAGGTTTGCCAATCATACGGGCAAAGGATTGAGGAAGCAATACTTTCTATGAGTGCCAGCACATAAGGAGCCGTGGGTCCATATGTCGTAGCACCCTGTTTCACTTCTTTTAATAATTTGAAATTCAAGAGTTCGTGGGTACGTATTATCTGACCAGGATTACCAGAGTCAGGTTGCTCCATCACAGGGAAACCCATCAACAGTTCAATAGGTATCTCCTCTCCCCCTTCCATAGCAGCCCCCATCGCTCACTGCAGAGGTGTTTGTGCTGGTTTCGGGACCCATGGAGGGGGTGGTGGAGGTGGTGGTGCAGAAGGAGCTGGCTCAGTGAAAGGATTCCACTTTCCTTTCGGCCATAGCTCAGGATTACAGTCTATCAATGCAGATTCAGGCGGGGGAGGCAAAGGGGGGTCCGGACAAATCATAGTTTCGTCCGGGCCGGAGGCCACATCTATCCCCGCCAACTTTTCCTTCAAGGGAATTTTGTGTTCAGGAGTAAGGCAAATATTTAATACGTTCCATAAGGAGAACGCAGCGATAGGAAAAGCCTGGGGTCCTTCTTCTTGTAGTCTGGAACTCATCTGCCTTCCCACTATTTCCCATCGTTCTAAATCCACTATTCCTTCCTTTGGAAACCAAGGGCAGCATTTTTCCATGCATTCCAAAAATTGTTCAATCTGGGCAGTGGTGATAATCAACCCACGCTCCTTTACAATATCCTTAAGTAATTGGATATAATGATTCCGAGAACGGAATTGAATTTGTCCCATTTTCTTCCCTGAGGTAAGCCTGGTGTTTGAAAATGAAAGTAAACTTAAATGCCCTCACCTCTTCCGTTTCTTTGGTGAGTCACTGCGCAGTGATGAGTTGCTTCGTGAGGGTTGCGGTGCTGAGTCTGAGGGTCCAGGCTTCTTGTCCCTGTCCCTGTTCGGGCGCCATTTGTTGCCGTCTGCCTCCACGCGTCCAGCGCAGCGGGGAGACGGGCACTCGCAATGAAAGAACGCAGGCCAGGCGAGTCTCAAGGTGGACAAGGAGACTGTTTATTCAGCACACTGTGGAGGATTTTATACAGTGAGGAGCCTCAAGGGAGTCAGGGGACAGGCAGATGACTGCAAGTTTCTCAGCAAGGCTGAGCTTATCAGCAAGGCTGAACTTATCAGCAAGATTGAGCTCATCAGCAAGACTGAGCTCATCACCAAGGCTAAGGTTATCAGCAAGGCTGAGCTCATGCCTAGATCTGCGCGTTCCCATTCTCAGAACAGCGTCAAGTTATTCATCTAGCAGTCTGACTTCCTTCATTGCTCCTTGTAAGTCTTCATGTGAGCACAGAAGGCCAGATGGCCTGGCTTACTACCTAGGCCCAGATGTTAGGTCTGCCACACCCATGCCCATCATCCCCGTCAGCATTTCCATAATTCAACTCCCTTCTCAGGCCCCCGGTTCCTCCCCCTCCTCCTTCCCTCACCCGCAACGATCTGGCCTCCTACTTCATTAATATAATTAAATCCATCAGGTCTGACCTCCCCAAAGTCACTCCCCCCTCTTCTCCAACCCCCCGGCTCTTAACACTCTCCGCTACTCTCCCATCCTTCCCAGCAGTAACCGCAGACGAGATCTCCTCCCTCCTCTCAAGTGCTACTCCGGCCAACTGTGCTTCTGACCCCATTCCCTATTATTTTATGAAACCTCTCGCTCCGTCTCTTCTCCCCTCCTTAACTTCCATCTTCAACCGCTCACTCCCCACTCGTTCCTTCCGCTCTGCCTTCAAACATGCCCACGTCTCTCCCATCCTAAGAAAACCCTATCTTGACCCCACCTCACCTTCTAGTTATGGCCCTACCTCCCTCCTACGATTCCTTTCCAAACTCCTTGAACGAGTCGTCTACACGCGCTGCCTCGAATTGCTCAACGCCAACTCTCTCCTCGACCGCCTCCAATCTGGCTTCCGTCCCCTACATTCCACGGAAACAGCCCTCTCAAAGGTCACCAATGACCTCCTGCTTGCCACATCCAACGGCTCATACTCTATCCTAATCCTCCTCGACCTCTCAGCTCCTTTCGACACTGTGGACAACCCCCTTCTCATCAACATACTATCCAACCTTGGCTTCACAGATTTCGTCCTCTCCTGGTTGTCCTCTGAAATCTCCGGCCGTTCATTCTCAGTCTTTTTGGCAGGCTCCTACTCCCCCTTCCATCCTCTTACTGTAGGAGCTCCTCAAGGTTCAGTTCTTAGTCCCCTTCTGTTCTCGATCTATACTCACTCCCTTGGTGACCTCATTTGCTCCCACGGCTTCAACTATCATCTCTACGCTGATGACACTCAAATCTACATGTCCACCCCTGCTCTCTCTCTCTCCCTTCAGGCTCGCATCTCCTCCTGCCTTCAGGACATCTCCATCTGGATGTCTGCCCGCCACCTAAAACTCATGTCCAAGACTGAACTCCTTGTCTTCCCTCCCAAATGCTGCCCTCTCCCTGATATTTCCATCACTATTGACGGCCCTACCATCCTTCCCTTCTCACAAGCCCGCAACACTGGTGTAATCCTCGACTCCGCCCTCTCGTTCACCCCTCATATCCAATCACTCACCAAAACCTGCCGGTCTCAGCTCCACAACATTGCCAATATCCGCCCTTTCCTCTCCATCCAAACCGCGACCCTGCTTGTTCAAGCTCTCATCCTATCCCGTTTGGATTATTGTATCAGCCTCCTCTCCGATCTCCCATCCTCCTGTCTCTCCCCACTTCAATCCATACTTCACGTCGCTGCCCGGATCATCTCTGTGCAGAAACGCTCTGGGCATGTTACTCCCCTCCTCAAAAATCTCCAGTGGCTACCAATCAATCTGCACATCAGGCAGAAACTCCTCACCCTCGGCTTCAAGGCTCTCCATCACCTCGCCCCCTCCTACCTCACCTCCCTTCTCTCCTTCTACAACCCAGCCCTCTGCTCTTCTGCCGCTGATCTCCTCACCATGCCTCGTTCTCGCCTGTCCCGCCGTCGACCCCCGCCCCACGTTGTCCCGCTGGCCTGTAATGCCCTCCCTCCCCACATGCGCCAAGCTAGCTCTCTTCCTCCCTTCAAGGCCCTACCGAGAGCCCACCTCCTCCAGGAGGCCTTCCCAGACGGAGCCCCCTCCTTCCTCTCTCCCTCCTCCCTCCATCCCCCACATCTTACCTCCTTCCCCTCCACACTGCACCTGTATATATATATATTATATATATATATATATTTGTTATTACTCAATTTATTTATTTATTTGTACATATTTATTCTATTTATTTTATTTTGTTAATATGTTTTGTTTTGTTTTCTGTCTCCCCCTTCTAGAGTGTGAGCCCACTGTTGAGTAGGGACCGTTTCTCTATGTTGCCAACTTGTACTTCCCAAGCGCTTAGTACAGTGCTCTGCACACAGTAGGCGCTCAATAAATACGATTGAATGAATGAATGAATGAACAGTGGGGAATTGGAGTTGGAATCTAGATTGTAAACTCCTTGTAGGCAGGGAATTGGTCTTCCAAATCTATTATATTGTACTCACCTAAATGCACAGTAAGTGCTCAATAAATACGATTAATTGATTCCCCTCTCTCAGTGCTACAGGAGACTGCGGAGGCCTTGGGAGCCGAGATCTTTCTTCGGGAAACGGGGAGGTTCCATGGCCCCTGACAGAAGCAGTGGGCACTAGGGGGAGGGGCTGAGGGATGGGTGAAGGGAGGTCGACTGGAACAGATTTATTAGGAGTTTTCCATGGAATGCCTGGACTGTGTTTGGAGAGTGGCCTGTCATTTCATTTCATACCAGACAATCTGATTCTCATGTGGTCCCTCCCAGTTCTGGTGCAGATATGGCATCTTCCGTGGCTATGGCAGGTCATTTTGTTTGGTTTGGTTTTGTTTCTAAATGGTATTTCGTAAGTACTTACTATGTGTCAAGCAATTTCTATGCCCTGGAATAGGTACATTTTAATTAGGTCAGTCACAGTCCCTGTCCCGCATGGGGCTCAGAGTCTAAGTAGGACAGAGAATCCTCCTACTTAGGTATTTAACTGCCGTTTTACAGTTGAGGAACTGAGGCACAGAGAAGTTAAGTGATTTGCTCAAGGTCACACAGCAAGCAATTGGCAGAGATGATATTAGAATCCAGGTGCTCTGGCTCCCAAGCCTGGGCTCTTTCCACTAGGCTTTGCTGCTTCTTTTGGGGGCCCAGCCTCTCTCAGCCTTGGGTCCTCTGCCAAGTCAACCAACCAGTCAATCAGTCGCATTGATTATCTCAACTCTGTGTGGAGCACTGTACTAATTGCTTGGAAGAGTGCAATAGAATTAGTAGATGTAATTCCTGACCCCAGAAGGTTACAATCTAGTGGGGGGATACATCACAGTACATAATGCAGTGTAAATGAGCAAACATAAGGACTCCAGGAGCGTGGAAGTGATTAGGTTGACCCACAGAACCTCTCAGATAATAGCAGTACCGACACCGATCCCCCCACCTAACCTGAGTGAGGGTCTTAGGATGAATTCAGAGGCATCTCTCACTCTCTACATTTGCAATTGGAAGACATCAGAAAATGCAATTGATCGATTGACTGATTGACTGAAAGGCTGATTGTCAGAGGTTATTACCAAGATGAAGATAAAACTGCCTACAGTTGACCCAAATTGTCCGTCATTATGGGAACAAGAAGGATGCTGAGATGCAGATGCTGTTGTTTCCATGGAAATCTCTCAGGGCAGCTCCATTGCTGCAGGTACAGGACTTTGTCTCTGTGGGTCTCAAGGTACCACAGGACCAGAAGTTTCTTACATCACCCAAGCCATTAGATCCCTTCACAGACTCCAAGTCGGTCCTCCAGGGACCCCCCATGGTAGAGCAGCTGCTTTAAAGGGAAAGGGGATGGTCTGGAGAGCAACACAATATCTGCAGCAGAGCTTAGAGAGGTTAAGGGCAACACACCATCCCTTCATGGCCATCTGCACCTAGGAGTCTGAGAAGAGAGTGGATCATCCCAACAGGACAGAAGTCAGCGCCTCCCAGCCCCACACTGCCTCGGTGAGTGTGACCAGGGGCACGACAGGCAGGGAGGGATCAGCAGGTCAGTGAGTGAGATGGAGCCAGTCGAGGGAGTCCTCGCACTTGGGGCACAAGTTGAATTTCAGGTTGGGTCTGAGTCCCCCAGCAGGGTAAGTGGGCTTGTGGGAGGGAAGGCATTAGCCAGTGCAGTGCCTCCCACCTCTCACAAGGATCTCCTACATTTGCTGGTCAACTAAGGCTACTCCAGCAGCTGCCTTCCGGGCTATGGCACCATAGGACAGCATTGGCACTCAGATGCAATCACTTCATCTTTCAATGGGTGCTGCATGTAGCAAACCTTCACACTGTGCTGCACCCTTACTCACCTACTCACTGGATGCATTCAGCCCACCCCCCAAGTCATCGATGCATCCTGTATGTCAAAAATATTCACATATAATATTCAATGTACTGCACTTTTCCCACCTAACCAGTGACTTCTCTTTCTGACCCAGGGGGGACATAACAAGGAGATATAAGACAGTTCAGTGATGCTGCCCACACAACAAAGGCTATCATCACTTCCTCCACCCAGAACTTCTCCCAAAATCTTGGGAGACTACAATAGGGTAAAAGATTAATTCCTTGCTCTAAAGGGCTTTCCAATCTACTGGGATACATGGACAATCAATCAATCAAAGAATTAATCATATATGTTGCACTCTTACTATGTGTACAGCTCTATACTAAGTGCTTGGGAACATGCAATACAAAAGTGTGGGTAGGTACATTCCCTGCCCACAAGGAGCTTACAATATTCAGAGAGAGACAGACAATAAAATACGTTATAGAAATGTACGTAAGTGCTGTGGGGCTGAGGGTGGGGTGAATGAAGGGTACAAGTCCAAGTGCAAGGGTGATGAACTTGGGAATAGGGAAAGGAATAGGGAATAGAGGGAATAGAGGAAATAAGAGTTTAGTCAGGAAAGGTCTCGGAGTAGAAAATTGGGCACAAAATAATTTACAGACTGGAGGAAAAGAAGAATGGAAAGAGGGATATGTAGATTAGTAAGTGATTAGATAGTAACATGAAGTGTTGTGGGAAGTTTCAAATGTGTAAGTGCAGGGGTGGTATTTGGGTTAATGTGGCCTAGGGAAAAGAAGCACTCATTCTGAAAGTTCTCTTGGAGAAAATGGGCTTTCAAGAGGGTTTTTTTCTTTTTTTGCAAATGTGGATAGCTGTGTTCTGGGGAATTGAAGGGTATAGGTGCTCCAGGCTCCAGAAAGACCATCGAAGCCAGGGGCTGGAGGAAGGAAAGTTGAGAACAGGACCCCGGGAGGAGGTTATCTTGGGCATAGTAGTAAAGAGAACAGATACAAGAAGAGAGAGCTCTTGGATTGCCTTGACGCCAGTGATACAGCCTTTATTTTCCTCCTTACAGGGAGAGCTGCCATCGGACTCCCTTTGCTTAATTCATTCAATCGTATTTATTGAACGCTTACCGTGTGCAGAGCACTGTACTAAGCACTTAATGCTTGAAGTGTGGGTGTGGGTGTGTATGTATGTGAGAGAGAGAGAGATAAGGAGAGAGAGAGAGAGAGAGAGAGAGAGAGAGAGAGAGAGAGAGAGAGAGTTAGTGTGTGAGGTGGGGTCAGGGAGAACATCCTAGCCATGCAGAAACAAACCAGGTTCCCTGCAGGCTCTGCCTGATGGGGAAGGAGTGGTCGGAGCCGAGAAAGTCCAGCTGGGGAGACGAGGAGAGAACCAGGAGAATTACGGATGTGTTGCAGTAGGGGTCAAAGTGCCAGAAATATTAGTAGTTATATTTACTGAGTGCCTATTATGTGTGACACACTGTATTAAACGCTTGGGAAAGCTTAATGGAAGCCTCAGCCACATTCATTGTCCGCAAGCAGCTTACAATGTAGGGGGGAAGGTCTGAGTGGAAGAAGAAAATACAAGGCGAAGACAACATCAAAGTGGGCAAACATAGTTGGGAAAATAAAACTTCTTGAGCAGGACAGCGTCCCCTCCAGTCTATACTCCTCACAGCACCAATGACTGCCTCTTCTGAGGGTTGGTCCAAACACCATAACTCCCTACCCAGAAAATGTCTCCAGATGCTGCATCTGACATCAGAAAACCTGACCAAAACTGAAACGCCTTCCCCATCCCACCTGTCTCTCACTGCCCTCAGCTTCGGCTCCCCTTCATCCGTGCTATCTGCTCTTTGGAAGTCCACCTCCCAAACAGTACCATGCACCGAGCACGTAGTGCAGTGCACCCCATCAGGTGAGTGCTCAACAGATGCTTCTACTACTACCACTATAGGAGCGGCGTGTCTCAGCGGATAGAGCCCGGGCTTTGGAGTCAGAGGTCATGGGTTCAAATCCCAGCTCTGCCAATTGTCAGCTGTGTGACTTTGGGCAAGTCACTTCACTTATTTGGGCCTCAGTTACCTCATCTGTAAAATGGGGATTAAGACTGTGAGCCCCCCGTGGGACAACCTGATCACCTTGTAGCCTCCCCAGCACTTAGAACAGTGCTTTGCACATAGTAAGAGCTTAATAAATGCCATTATTATTTTTACCACTGTCTGCTATGCTCTAGATTTGACCCTTCCCTACTCTGGACTATCAAATATGCTGCCCCCCAAGCCAGGAATGTCTCGCTCCTGTTTCCTGCCAAAGAAGACTTTCTCATCTTCCAAATTTCTGGCCCCAAATTCATGTCCTCCGGAAGCCTTCTGCCAGCCAGGACATGAAACACGCTGAGCAAGTAAGGAGACAGGGACACTGCACATGGCAAAGTGCTTATTTTTTTTTCCGTTGCAGTCACCTTTCCCTCACCACTTGCATAACCAGACCATATCGCGAATGCAACATTTCTGAAACAGACCTCACCTTTTCCCCAAACCCATGCTTCCCTCTAACATTCCCATCTCAGTTGTCAAACCTGACACCCTCCCCATCCCTTACGCCCACAGGTATGGTGTCATCCTCAACTCTTCACTAATATTCAACTCTCACATTCATTCTATTGCCAAATCCTACTTGCTTTTCCAAAATGACATCTGAATCTACATCTTCACCTCAATCCAAACTGCTATCACCTTGGTACAATCTCTGTTCCAACAAGAGCTAGACTACTGCATAAACCTCCTCGCTGTTCTCCCATCCTTCAGCCTCTTCCCCGCCTAGCTATGAGTCAACCCACAACTCTCTTCTCCCCAACATTCTCCACTGCTTTTCTGTTTTTTGCAGATCAAGCAGAAATTCATCGCAATTGTCTTCAACGCTCTCCATCATCTGGCCCCACCTTACCTACCTTTTCTCCTCTCTGACTATTCCTCAACCCATTCTTTTCATTCCTTCTGAGCCGATCTCCTCTCTCGGCCTAGCTCTCAATTCTGTCCCTACAACCCCTTTCTCGTTACCCACGGTAGACAGACTACATCCTGCCCACATTTCAAGCCCTCCTAAAATCTCACCTCCTTCCACGAACCTTCCCTGATGAACTTCCGAACACCTGAGCCTTCAGCCAACTCTAGCATTTAAACACTCATTTCTACTTTCCTCAATTATTTATTTTCACTACAATAATTGAAAATATTTGTCTCCACATTATATTGTAAATGCCTTGTTTTAAAGGAATGTGTTACTTTTCTATTCAGAACATCCCACGTGCCTAGTACAGTGCACTACACAATGTTAGTGCTTAATGAATACTATTACTATGATTACTAGTACTACAAATACTACATTCTCCATCCTGTACCTTTCTAGTTTGTTTTTCATCCCTTAGAGCATATGCTTCTTTAAAATTCTCTGCTGATTATCTGGAAGCACTCTACTGTTTTGAAGGTCATTTGGAATTAAATATCTATCTTGGAACATGTTAGAAGCTATTCTTCCCATAGAATCACCAACAAATGTTCTGTTGATTGTTTTTTCACCCATCCCGTAAATAACCTTAAATTTCGTCCTTCCCTTTTCCGTTCCAGAGAGCTCCTTTGAATTCACTGAAATGACTAATGTCTCCTTGGTTACCAACTTCCTCCTGATGGGATTTTCGGATATCAGGAAGCCTCAGGTCATTCATCTCATTTGACTGAAATGACCAACTTCTCCTTATTTACCAACTTCCTACTGATGAGATTTTCTGATATCAGGAAGCTACAGGTAGTTCATGCCACACTGTTCCTTCTGGTATACCTGGCATCCCTGACAGGGAATCTCCTCATCATCACCGTGACCATCCTCGACCGGCACCTCCACACCCCCATGTACTTCTTCCTCAAGAATCTGTCTTTCATAGATATCTGTTACATCTCTTCCACTGTCCCTAAATCGATTGCCATCTCCCTGACCAAAAACAGCTCCATATCCTACTTGTTCGGTGCCACACAGGTCTTACTGGTGGTTTGGCTCGCTGCTTCAGAGTTTTTGCCCTCACAGCAATGTCATATGACCGCTATGCTGCGATCTGCCGCCCCCTGCTCTATGAGGTCATGATGTGCACAGAAGCCTGTGTGAAGATGGTGGCAGCTTCCTGGCTCAGCGGGAGTCTGTTTGGTTTCTTGTTTTCGACTTCAACATTCTCTCCGTCCTTTTGTGGGTCCAATGCTGTCCAGTAGTCCTTCTGTGATGTCCCCTCCCTGCTGAAGATCGCCTGCTCTGAGGATCACATAGCAATTGATGTGAGTGTGTCTGCTGGGGTAACTTTAGGTGTCATCTGCTTCATTTACATCATCCTCTTCTACATTCACATCTTTTCTGCCGTGCTGAGGATGCCATCCACTGAGGGCCGGGCCAAAGTCTTTTCCAGCTGCCTGCTCCACCTCAGTGTCATCATTATTTTTTTGTCTACTGGGGCGTTTGCCTACCTCAAACCGCGCTCGGACTCCCCCTCTGTTCAGGATCTTTTGGTGTCTGTGTTCTACGCTGTGGTGCCCCCCACCCTGAACCCTCTCATTTATAGCTTGAAGAATGAAGATGTGAAATCTGCTTTGGGGAGGGCCCTAAAGGGGATATTCATCTGCCTTCCTCTCTCGAGTAAATTGTCCATTTTCTTGTGCTGATAATCCCAATCCCTCTTTAGAGGGATTGTCTTCAGATTTTCCAAGATTTACAGCTGTCCTCCAGGCCCTAAGAAAAAATCTTGGAAGGACAGTTTTCCAATGGGTGCTGTTGAGGCTGAGCAAGTCGTTGTAATACTTCATGATGAGTATGTAAGGATGTCTCCTTGGTATCTATTAGATTTGCTTGGGAGGAATCAAGGTATGAACAGGGGTGTTGCGAAAGAAGAGAAAGGGGGTAGATAAGAAGAAGGCAGGTAATGGAAAACCTCAAAGCTGAGGCCTAAGTGACTCATATTCAGTCGGTTGTCAAAAGATGTCATAAATATCATTGATTGATGGTGGTTTATGTGAGATGGCATGAATGGCCATTGGGCGTTTTAGCTCTGTCCAGCATTTTTCAAAAAGATGTGTACTTACAAAATACCAGTAGTGCTTACTCAAGCGAATTAAAGTGATCTATCTAGCCCCACAAAATGTGAATTGATTCAAGCCACTTTGCTTTTTCATTCCACAGTCACCACATGGAATACCCATTTTCTCCATTCTTCTTGATATCTTAGTTTTCATTCATTGATTCATTCAATTCATTCAGTCATTTTTATTGAGTGCTTAATATGTGCAAAGTACTGTACTAAGCGCTTGAGAGAGTACAGGCTAACAACAACTACCTACCAAACCACCTACCATCCTATCATTCCTTTCCAAACTCCTAGAACAAGTCGTCTACACCCGCTGCCTCGAATTCCTCATCGCCAACTCTCTCCTTGACCCCCTCCAATCTGGCTTCCATCCCCTACACTCCACCGAAACTGCCCTCTCAACGGTCACCAATGACCACCTTCTTGCCATATCCAACGGCTCCTGCTCTATCCTAATGCTCCTCGACCTCTCAGCTACCTTCGACACTGTGGGCCACCCCCTTCTCCTCAACACGCTATCCAAGCTTGGATTCACAGACTCCGTCCTCTCCTGGCTCTCTTCATATATCTCCGGCCGTTCATTCTCAGTATTCTTTGCGGGCTTCTCCTTCTTCTCCCATTCCCTTAATGTAGGGGTTCCTCAAGGGTCAGTTCCTTGTCCCCTTCTGTTCTCTATCTACACTCACTCCCTTGGTAAACTCATTCAATCAATCAATCGATCAATCGCATTTATTGAGCGCTTACCATGTGCAGAGCACTGTACTAAGCGCTTGGGAAGTACAAATTGGCAACATATAGAGACAGTCCCTACCCATCAGTGGGCTCACAGTCTAAAAGGGGGAGACAGAGAACAAAACCAAACATACTAACAAAATAAAATAAATAGGATAGATATGTACAAGTAAAATAAATAAATAAATAAATAGAGTAATAAATATGTACAAACATATAGACATATATACAGGTGCTGTGGGGAAGGGAAGGAGGTAAGATGGGCGGATGGAGAGGGGGACGAGGAGGAGAGGAAGGAAGGGGCTCAGTCTGGGAAGGCCTCCTGGAGGAGGTGAGCTCTCAGCAGGGCCTTGAAGGGAGGAAGAGAGCTAGCTTGGCGGATGGGCAGAAGGAGGGCATTCCAGGCCCGGGGGATGACGTGGGCCGGGGGTCGATGGCGGGACAGGCGAGAACGAGGTACGGTGAGGAGATTAGCGGCGGAGGAGCAGAGGGTGCGGGCTGGGCTGTAGAAGGAGAGAAGGGAGGTGAGGTAGGAGGGGGCGAGGTGATGGAGAGCCTTGAAGCCCAGGGTGAGGAGTTTCTGCCTGACGCGCAGATTGATTGGTAGCCACTGCATTCGCTCCCACGGCTTCAACTATCATCTCTACGCTGATGACAACCAAATCTATATCACTTCCCCTGCTCTCTCTCCCTCCCTTCACGGTCGGGTCTCCTCCTGCCTTCAGGATATCTCCATCTAGATGCCTGCCTGCTATCTTAAATTCAATATGTCCAAGACTGAACTCCTTATCTTCCCTCCCAAACGCTGCCCTCTCCCTGACTTTCCCGTCACTGTAGACGGCACTACCATCCTTCCCGTCTCACAAGCCCACAACCTTGGTGTCATTCTAGACTCCGATCTCTCATTCACCCCTCACGTCCAAGCCGTCACCAAAACCTGCCGGTCTCAGCTCCGCAGCATTGCCAAGATCCGCCCTTTCCTCTCCATCCATACCGCTACTCTGCTCGTTCAAGCTCTCATCCTATCCCGTCTGGACTACTGCATCAGCCTTCTCTCTGATCTCCCATCCTCGTGTCTCTCCCCACTTCAAACCATACTTCATGCTGCTGCCCGGATTGTCTTTGTCCAGAAACGCTCTGGGCATGTTACTCCCGTCCTCAAAAATCTCCAGTGGCTACCAATCAATCTGTGCATCAGGCAGAAACTCCTCACCCTCGGCTTCAAGGCTCTCCATCACCTCGCCCCCTCCTACCTCACCTCCCTTCTCTCCTTCTACAGCCCAGCCCGCACTCTCCGCCCCTCCGCTCCTCCGCCTCTAATCTCCTCCCCACAGCACCTGTATATATATATATATATATATATATATATATATATATATATATATATATATATACACACACATATATATCACTCTATTTATTTATTTATTTATTTATTTTTCTTGTACACATCTATTCTATTTATTTTATTTTGTTAGTATGTTTGATTTTGTTCTCTGTCTCCCCCTTTTAGACTGTGAGCCCACTGTTGGGTAGGGACTGTCTCTATATGTTGCCAACTTGTGCTTCCCAAGCGCTTAGTACAGTGGTCTGCACACAGTAAGCACTCAATAAATGCGATTGATTGATTGATTGATTGATTGATTGATCCAAACCGCTACTTTGCTGGCTCAATTTCTCATCCTATCCCGACTGGATTACTGCATCAGCCTCCTCTCTGATCTCCCATCCTTCTGTCTCTCTCCACTTCAGTCTATACTTCACACTGCTAACCGGATCATTTTTGTGCAGAAACGCTCTGGGCATGTTACTCCTCTCCTCAAAAATCTCCAGTGGCTACCAGTCAACCTACACATCAAGCAAAAACTCCTTACTCTCGGCTTCAAGGCTATCCACAGACTCGCCCCCTCCTACCTCACTTCCCTTCTCTCCTTCTGCAGCCCAGCCCTCACTCTCCGCTGCTCTGCCGCTAACCTCCTCACTGTACCTCGTTCTTGCCTGTCCCGCCGTCGACCCCCGGCCCATGTCCTCCCCCTGGCCTGGAATGCCCTCCCTCCACACATCAGCCAAGCTAGCTCTCTTCCTCCCTTCAAAGCCCTACTGAGAGCTTACCTTCTCCAAGAGGCCTTCCCAGACTGAGCACCCTTTTTCCTTTCCTTCTCCCCATCTCCCGTCCCTACCTCCTTTCTCTCCCCACTGCAGCTGTATATATGTTTGTACAGATTTATTATTCTATTTATTTTACTTGTACATATTTACTATTCTATTTATTTTGTTAATAATGTGCATTTAGCTTTAATTCTATTTGTTCTGACGACTTGACACATGTCCACATGTTTTGTTTTGTTGTCTGTCTCCCCCTTCTAGACTGTAAGCCCATTGTTGGGTAGGGAGCGTCTCTATATGTTGCCAACTTGCACTTCCCAAGCGCTTAGTACAGTGCTGTGCACACAGTAAGCGCTCAGCAAATACGATTTAATTAATGAATGAATGAACAAAATGACACATTCCTGCCCATAATGAGCTCATAGTCTAGAGTCTAAATAAATAACTAAGTAAATAAATTACGTATATATGCATATGTGTTGTGGGGATGGGATGGAGGATGAATGAAGGAGCAAGAAAGAGTGGCAAAGAAGGGAGTAGGAGAAGAGGAGAGGAGGACTTAGTCAGAGAAGGCTTCTTGGAGGAGTTGCGCCTTCAATGAGGTTTTGAAATGGGGGAGAGCAATTATCTGTCTGATATGAGGAGGAAGGGCATTCCGCGCCAGAGGTAGGATATGGGCATGAGGTCGCGGCAGCAAGATAGATGACATAGAGGTAGAGTGAGAAGGTTAGCATTAGAGCAGTGAAGTGTGTGGGCTGGGTTGTAGTAGGAGAGTAGCAAGGTTAGGAAAGGTGATTATGTGCTTTAAAGTCAATGGTGAAGAGTTTTTGTTTGATGCAGAGGTGGATGGGCAACCACTGGAGTTTCTTGAGGAGTAGGGAAACATGGTCTGAACATTTTTGAAGGAAAATGATTCGGGCAGCAGAATGGAGTGTGGACTGGAGTGGGGAGTGACAGGAGGCAGGGAGGTCAGCAAGGAGGCTGAAACAATAATCAAGGCGGGATAGGATAAGTGCTTGAATTAATGTGGTAGCAGTTTGGACGGAGCTAACAATCTGAAGAGGAAGATGGTCTTCAGACTTCAAAGAGTGCATGTAAGAAGTTATAATAGGAGGTAGGTCAAGTATAGCAGGAAGAAAAATAACAGGACCATTAATTGAAAATACAAATGCAAATTAGAATAAAGGTATACATGAATTCATAAGTGCTGAGGATTTGAATAAAATAGGAAAAGAAATGAGATAAATACTCATCACCGCTTTATTGAATTCTGAAAGCTACAAAAACTCAAAGATCAAGTCCTTTGCTAAACGGGGCAGGCAGACTGAGGAAGAGACTGGGAAGTGAAGGAGCATCACACCTTGACTGATACCACTCACGGGTGGAAAACTATTTCCTTCAATATCAGATTTACTTGAGCCAAGTTGTGGATCGAGTTACTCCAGAACAGACCCATGGTTTGGGAAGACTATTCCTTTATTCTTCCACAGTGCTCTATGCAAATCTTGTGATGAGAACATGTGTTATAACAGATCTAGGCACATACATATTGGGAGAGAAGAGAGAAGCCCCAAAAGGAGTTGGCAGAACGGGTGGATATCAGAGTTTTAGGTGGGGTCCAAAACCCCTCCCTCATCATCACCGCAGCAAGACATGGAAGGTGGGGAGAAGGAGATATGAGGTGGTGATGGAGTGGGCAGTGAGGCAGCCTACATTCTGTGCAACAGACTTAAAATTGCCCAAATTCCAGTGCAGAGGAAGCTGGAATCTTGAGAACTGGCAAGAAGAAAGCCTTCAATGAAAGGAGCTTTTCAGCCCGTCCGTCCTCCATGCTAAACAAGGAGTCAGAGAGTGTGAATCACGTTTGGAGAGGGCAGTCCCATTGGTGAGGTACCGCGTCTGGACAACTACCCTCATCTATAGCCAGAGGAGAGCCCCGGAAACTTCTGGGGAGGGAGATTTTCCAGCAGCACCCTGGGCCGATCCTCCCAAGAGACTCCCCCGAGGAACAGCAACTGCTTTATCTGTAGGGATGTTGGGACCATCTGGAAAGCGTCCGATGTTCCATTTGAGAGGGGAGAAGAGGCTGAGGCTCTCTCTACTTTCATACCGAATTCCTCTGCATAGCAAGGAATATCCAGAAGTACACAGGGAGTTGGGACTGACCTGGATCAGCTGAGGTCAGTGCTCCCCAAACTGGATTGTCCTGTGGAGGTGGAACAAGACTGGAAGAGAAGGCAATGACAGGAAAGAAAGTGTTTAACTGGGAAAGGATTAAGAAATAATACCATCAACATCAGCATCGTCAGCATCAACATCATCAATTGTATTTATTGAGGCCCTACTTAAAACAAAGGACTTACTAAATACTTTGGAGCCTATCCCAGACGTGTTCCCGGACCTCCAGAATATTACAAGCTATTGGTGGGACCAGGCAGACAGAACATAATGATAAAGAGTAGAAGCAGAAGGGAGAACTAGCATGCAGAAGGAAGAGGAACAAATGTATTAGGATGGAAATAGCTGCAGGAGTAATAACGTATACAAAAAGCCAGACTGATACGTGGGAACACAAATGCTGAGGATAAGAGCTGGAGGGCCATGGCCTATACAAGTGCTAAGAGCAATGTTGGATTGATGGGCCTGGGGTGTTGGCACTCAGTCAGGGAAAGCTTTCTAACAGAGGTAGAAAGAATGGAAATTTCTTATGTCTCCTCACTGATTCTGGGAAGTCCTGTTTCTTCCCTCTGGGCAGTCTCTCCCTTCCTGTTGGGAGATCCCAAGAGAAGCTGCTCTTTGCTCCAGACCCAAAGACTGTCTACAGATCATCTTCCTCTTTGCAAGTGTTCTGGGACACCCCTGAGCTCTGCCCCTATTAGGTGTGCTTCCACAACTCCCCAGAATGTAGGAGTAGAACCAGGCAGATACCCAGGTGTAGGTGTAGGTGGGATAATAATAATAATTATAATAATGATAATGATGTATTTGTTAAGTGCTTACTATGTGTCAAGCACTGTTCTATGTTCTGGGGTACATACATGTTAATCGGGTTGTCCCACGTGGGGCTTACAGTCTTCACCCCCATTTTACGGATGAGGGAACTGAGGCACAGAGACGTGAAGGGGCTTGCCCAAGGTCACAAGGCAGACAAGTGTCGGAGCAGGAGTTAGATCCCACGTTCCTTGACTCCCAAGCCCGTGCTCTTGCCACTAAGCCACGTTGCTTCCACAAATACTGACTGAGACCATCACAGACATCCCCTCGGATGGTCTCCTTTGCCCGGGCCAACTCGGTTGTCCTTTGGGATAACAGGGAGCAGCAGTGACAGTCTACCCCTCCACCACCAACCCGCACCCCCTCCCCACGGACTTCATACTCTGCTTGTTGATGGTTACATCAGCTTATTCCTCTGTAATGACCCTAATCTACTAATTACAATCCTATTGTCTTCTGCTCTTAGAAGGCATCATGCCTGGACCTCTGCCATTGTGTTAATGCCTGGAGACTTTTGGTCTGGCTCACCTGCTATCATAGGGAGCAATATGCTGAAGGGCATTACATTTAAAGGGGTGTTTAGCAAAGTGCAAACTGCACTTCAAGAAGCTATGGATTTGGAAATGGAAGGGAGGTGGGGTGGCTTGGTTTCCATTGCCAAATGTTGATACTCAATAAATACTATTCACTGATTGATTAAAATGTTCTTGCCTTCCACCTGGCCCCTTCACTCAATTTAACTCCTAAACCACTCTCTTCCTTAGTGAACCAGGGTGGACCCAGATGCACCTGGCAAATTCTGAACACTGCTTTGTCAACCATTGTTCTTCTTCCCCCTTTATTTTTATTTAAGTCAATAAAAAAGACAGTTTTCACATTCACTGTTGGACCATTAACACTCATGATGGAGCTAACGGTACTCGATTTTAATAAATGATATTATCTATTAAATGCTTACTGTGTGCTTAATACTGCAATAAGCACCGGGAGAAAATACAAATATGGGAATCAAATATAGTCCCTGACCTCATAGGGCTCCCAATATCAAAATCTAATTATAGATTAATCCTTGATTTTTGAAAAAGACACCACTGATGGTGAAGTTCACTCACTAGAGAAGCATTGTGGCCTATTGCAAAGAACATGGGCCTGGGAGTCAGAGGATGTGGCCTGCTATGTGACCTTGGACATGTCACTTCACTTCTCTCTGCCTCAGTTGCCTTATCTGAAAAATGGGGATTAAGATTATATTACTAATAATAATGATGATGGTATTTGTTAAGCGCTTACTACATGCCAAGCACTGTTCTAAGCGCTCGGGCGGGGAGGGGAAACGAGGTTGTCCCACGTGGGGCTCACAGTCTTAATTCCCATTTTACAGATCAGGGAACTGAGGCACAGAGAAGTTAAGTGACTTGCCCAACGTCACACAGCTGACAGTGGCAGAGCAGGGATGACCTCTATAAAGGACAGATTCCGTGTCCAACCAGTTTATATTGTATCCACCCCAGCTCTAAGTACAGTGCTTGACGCATAGTAAGTACTTAAGTACCAAAATAAAATACAAAATAAAACAAAACAAAAAAACATGAGTTTTGTGTGTGGCTGAAAAGGCTAATGTGGTACCCATTGTGTCAGACGCATTGTTTAAATAACGTAATGAAGAGGCTTGAGGAATCGTAAGAAAGGGTTCTTTCTGGGAATTTGCAGTACCTGTATATTTATTGTGTGCTTAACTATAAACATATGGAACATAAAGTTCTCCAGTTCTGATTCTATGCTGGACAGGTAAACCTCATGAATGCTTCCTGCCCTGCAAACCTGCCAAACCCCAGGCCAGGACAATCCCCACAGCTGTTGGAAACTCAAAATCATACCTCCATCTGCCAATTCATATTTACACTTGCATGTTCCAAGTCAGCCCTTCCACCTATCCAACAACACCAGTATTTCATTTAACTTCTCTGTCCCTCCCATTGCTCAACTGCAAAATGAGGATTCAATTCCTCTTCTCCCTCCTACTTAGACTGAGAGACCTCTGTGGGTCCGGGACTATGTCCAACCTGATTAACCTTTACCCAGGCCAAATTTAGAACAGTGTTTGGTACGTAGTAAAGAAGAGAGGAAACGTGTTTTAATTAAATACAAAGAAATGGGACCAAAAGTGCAGGTAGAGGGGGTGGATTTTAAGAGGAGGTGGGAGATACTGAGAGATTGCTGGGAAGAATGGGACAGGGTAAGCTAATAATAACAATAATAATAATAATGATTAATGATAATAATCATGGTGTTTGTTAAGCACTTACTATGTACCAAGCACTGTTCTAAGTGCCAGGGTAGATACAAGGTAATCAGATTGTCTCATGTGGGGTTCCAATCTTAATCCCCATTTTACAGATGAGGTAACTGTGGCACAGAGAAGGTAAGCGTTTTACCCAAGGTCACACAGCAGACTAGTAGCGGAGCCAGGATTAGAACCCACGTCCTATAGCTCCCAAGCCCATCGTATTTCCACTAAGCCATGCTGCCTCTCAAGCATGGCATGAAGAGGCTGGGCTGGAGAGGAACAGGGGAGATTTTAAGGAGATCATTCTAATGATTTAAATTTTACAACTGAAAGTGTTGTCCAAATCATCCTTTTCCCCTATTACCATACCAATTTCCAATATTTACAATTTTCCAGTTCTCTCAAAAATGATGTTGACATGCATATCATTTTATTATTCATTGTTATCAACTTAATCATGTTGATGTTAACTGTTTACATGCCAAATTCCGTGTCAAGTGTTGGAGAAGAAACGAAATAAAAAATTAAACGTACTCCCCGTCCCACAGGGGCTCAAATGTAAGAAGAAGAGAGAACCAGGGATGGTAAAACATTGACACCACATTGCACAGCCAGTCAATGGCAGAGCTGGGATTAGAATTTTAGATTTGTGACACCCATTCAGATGTTCATTCCATTAGGCCTAGAGGCCTCCAAAAATGGATTGTCAGTTACACATTATGTTTAACAGCCAACCTGGCAGACTTCCACGAATCTGCAATGTCCAGACATTTTCTTTAGCCCACTAAGAAAGCAATATTCATGGGAATGACCAATGGTAGTCTCTCTGTTGAAGGATCAATTTGGGATTATTCGCACAAGGAAACACATTTTGTCCCAGAGAGGATGTAAGGGGATTGTCCCCTTTAGGATACTGCCCAGAGCAGCCTTCAGGTCCCTGTTCCTCAGGCTGTAGATGATGGGGTTCACAGTGGGAAGCACCATAGTGTAGAACAAGGATACCAGCAGGCCTAGCGATGAGGGTGAGTCTGAAGGTGGTTTGATATAGGGAAATACACCTGTAGAGACAAATACTGTGATGACAGCAAGGTGGGGCAGGCAGGTGGAGAAGGCTTTGGCCGGGCCCTGAGAAAATGGCACCCTCAGCACAGCAGAGAAGATGCGGACATAGGAGAAATGATGTAAAAAACCCAAATGGCATCTAAGACTATCGCAATAGCCACACTCACACCTATGGTAATGTGGTTGTCAGAGCAGGAGATCTTCAGCATGGCGGGATGTCACAGAAGAACTGCTGAACAGTATTGGACCCACAAAAGGTCAGGGAGGAGATAGAAGCTGAAAACATGATTCAAAACAGACCCCCACTTAGCCATGACGTTGCTAGTATGCACACACAGGCTGTTTTGTTCATGATGAGCTTATAGCGCAGGGGGGAGCAAATGGCAGCATAACGGTCATAAGACATTGCAGTAAGGACAAAACACTCTGAAGCCGCAAACAAGACCACCAGGAAGAGCTGCGAGACACAAACCAGAAAGGAGATGGAGCTGTCACTGGTCAAGAAGTTGACAATGGATTTGGGTACGGTTGTAGAAATGTAGCAGAGGTCTATGAAGGACAAGTTCTTGAGAAAGAAATACATGGGGGTGTAGAGACGCTTGTCGAGGGCGGTGACAGAAACAATGAAGACATTCCCCAGAAGGGCCATTAGGTAGACAAGGAGGAGAAACAGAGTTTCATAGACCAGCTGCAGCTCCCGGATGTCAGAGAACTCCAGGAGGAGGAATTCAGCCACCCTGGAGATATTGGACATTTCTGTGAGATGATGTTGACTTCCTGGAAAGGAAGAGGGGAACTTCAATTTAGAAACATTAGCAGTCCCTCCAGACAATAAGTTCCTTTTGGGCACGTAACACTTCTATAAATTATATCATATTGTACTCTCTCAAGCACTTAGTACAGAGCTCTACACATTATAAGTGATCAATAAATATGATTGATCCCCATTTTAATAAATAAAGCAGTTATATTCATTGATCACCTATACAGTTCAATGTAGGGATATCAACACATCAATCAATAGCTCAATGGTATTTACTGAGTACTCACTGTGTGCAGAGCACAGTACTAAGTGTTTGGGAGAGTTCTATCCAATGGACTTGGCAGATATTTTCCTGCCCATCAGGAGGTAACAGTCTAGTGGTTGGACTCTGCATACCATAAGTGCTTAATGAATACGATGGATTGATAGCATCGATGAAGTAATCAACACTAATTCCTTTTGCAGTTTGCCAGCACTTAGAACAGTGCTTCACACATAGTGAGTGCTTAACAAATACCATCGTCATTATTATCAAATCAATCTGTTGCATTTATTTGTCACCTGTAGTGTTCAATAGTATTAATATGTGCAGTGGTCTGGCATATCGTGACTTAAGCTGTCGATTCGCCTCTGACCCATAGCGACTCCATGGACGCATCTCTCCCAGAATGCCTCACCTCCATCTGCAAGCGTTCTGATACTGTATCCATAGTTTTCTTGATAAAAATAGAGAAGTGGTTTACCATTGCCTTCTTCCACCCAGTAAACCTGAGTCTCCACCCTCGACTCTCTCCCCTGCCACTACTGACCAGAACAGATGCATTTAGAATAGCAGCAGATTGCCTTCCACTCGCTAGCTACTTCCCTAGCTAGGAATGGATTGGGTATCCCTTTGCCTGACGCTCCTTCCCTTGGCTGAGACTGGTAGAGTACTGGAAACTGTCCAGATGTGATCCTGAGAGGGGGCAGGGGTATGTACCCATCAATTAATCAAGCAATGGTATTTACTGAGCACTTTTGGCTCAGTTTAATTCCCATTTTACAGGTGCAGTATTTGAGGCACAGAGAAGCAAAGTGCCTTGCCCAACGTCACCTAGCAGACAAGGGGCAGAGCCACGAGTAGAACCCAGGTCCCTGAGCTCGTTATTGGGTACGGATTGTCTCTATCTGTTGCCGAATTGTATTTTCCAAGAGCTTAGTACAGTTCTCTGCACACGGTAAGCGCTCAATAAATATGATTGAATGAATGAATAGCAGAGACAGAATTAGAACCCAGGTGCTCTTACTACTACCACTACTCTTTGCCTCTCCCTGGGCCCAGACACACTTTTTCCCTGGAAGATGATGGGAGAAGATTCCCTTCTCCTCCTCCCCTCCAGACCTCCGCCTGCCAAGTTTTGTTCACTGCCTCCACTGCCCCACCTTGGATACACACACAGCCGCCGACTCAACAAATCTGATTATGGTTCTCAGAGGAAAATGAATCCGACTGAGATTTGGTTGACTCCAATCAACTCCTTGCCATTAGCTTCAAGGCTTTTTACCGGTGTTCTCCTCCGTGTTTCCCTTTCCTCTTCATCAACTATCCTCCAGCCCTTGGAAGCAGATCTACTCCCTGTGCCTCTCCAAGGACATTCCCTTCTCCAACACATGGCTTAGGTCCTTGCCTCTGCCTGAATCTCCATCTCCCTCCAACTTTGCCCAGATTGATGTTTCTTCTCCCTATGCCGAATCAGCCCAGATGCCACCTCTGCATTTACACATTCACAACAGCTCACAGCTCTTCCCTACGTATAGATTCACATTACTATGTAAGAAATTATTAAGCTGTTCATTCACATTTTCACACTTATTTCCCCCTAGCTGTAAATTATTTTCGATCAGTCTAACCCAGCAGACTGGCAAGTCCAGGAGAGAAGGGATTGCATCTCTAACCTCCATTGCGTTCACGCAACATTCCTGCACTGAGAAGTTGATGATAGTGCTCGTGGTCTAGAACCAATCACAGTCTCTCATTCCCTCCCTGTCATTTCCCACCAGCAATGTTTTCTGACGTCCAGAACTCATTTCTGGCAGCAGTGACCATAGCATAATGCTGACGCTGTGCAGCAAGGCCCCAGCCAGCCACTCAGACACACACACACACACACACACACACACACACACACACACACACACACACACATACACACTTCAACTGACTGTGGTTACTTAAACATAATTACACACAGTCACACAAACCCACACCTATTTAGCCACTCATCTATTAATTCAACTATTTGCTAAAGCATCACTCATTCCCACTGAGAATCGTACCTCGAGAGCATCCAGTAATCTACCAGTCTCGGCTACCAGACGGACAGTTAAGTAGAGGCATACACAGTCCTTTCCTAGCTTGGGGAGTGGCTAGCAGTGGAAGGCAATCTGCTACAAGTCAAAACTCGCCTGTGCTGGGCAGCAGTGTCATGGGAGACAGTCAAGGAGGAGACTCAAGTTTAATGCAGGGAAGAAGGCAATAGTACACTACTTCAGCATTTTTACCAAGAAAACACTATGGATGAACTACCAGAACATTTGCAGTTGGAGAATGGGACGCTCCCAGAGAGATGTGTCCATTAATTCGCTATGGGTCAGAGACGACACGATAGCATAAGACTAGACAAAGAAGCACTCAAAAACATCTCTTCTCCAAACTCTTGGCTGGCACCATGTATCTTTTCACATGAAACAAAAACCTCTCACAATTATCTTCAAGGCTTTCTACCTTGTGAGACTTACTCAATTCCCATTTTACATATGCAGTATTTGAGACACAGAGAAGTAAAGTGCTTTGCCCAACGCCCCCCAGCAGAAAAGGGGCAGAGCCACTATTAGAACCTAGGTCCCCGTGCTCGTTGTTGGGTAGGGATTGTCTCTATCTGTTGCCAAAATGTACTTTCCGAGCGCATAGTACAGTGCTCTGCACACAGTAAGCACTCACTCAATATGACTGATTGAATGAATGAATGAATGTCATGAGCAGGATTAGAACCCAGGTCCCCTTACTACTATTGCCATTACTATTTGCTTCTCCCTGGGCCCAGACACACTTTTTCCTTGGAAGGTGATGGGAGAAGATTCCCTTCTCCTCCTCCCCTCCAGACCTCTGCCGGACGAGTTTTGTTCACTGCCTCCTCCTGAACCCCACCTTGGACACACACTTAGCTGCCAACACAACAAATCTGACTGGTTCTCAGAGGAAAATGAAACGGACTGAAATCTGGATGACTCCAATCAACTCTTTGCCACCAACCGCAAGGCTTTTGACCGGTGTTCTCCTCCAGGTTTCCCTACCCTCTTCATCACCTACCTTCCAGCCCTTGGAAATAGATCTTCTCCCTTTTCCTCTCCTCCTCCATCCCTCCCCATTCCTTCCCCCAGCTCCCCTCCTCCCTTCCCCTCCCCACAACACTTGTGTATATTTGTAGATATTTATCACTCTATTTTATTAATGATGTGTATATAGCTATAATTCTATTTATTCTGATGCTACTGTCACATGTCTACTTGTTTTGTTTTGTTGTCTGTCTTCCCCTTCTAGACTGTGAGCCCGTTATTAGGTAGGAACCTTCTCCATATGTTGCCGATTTGTACTTCCCAAGCGCTTAGTACACTGCTCCGCACCTAGTAAGCGCTCAATAAATACGATTGAATGAATGAATGAATGAATGAATGAATGAATGAAAAAGGGCATTCCCTTCACCAACACATGGCTTAGATCCTTCTTTCTTACCGAATCTCCCTCTCGTTTCAAATTTGTCCAGATTGATGTTTCTTCTCCCCATGCCGAATCAGGCCAGATTACACATTACACCTCTGCATTTACACATTCACAACTGCTCATTGCACTTCCCAGCCTATAGATTCACATTATTAAGCACATATTAAGCTGTGCATCCACCTTTCCATTCTTGTATCCCCCTAGCTGTAAATTATTTGGAGCAGTCTAGCTCAGTAGACTGGTAAGTCCAGGAGGGAAGGGATTCAATTTCTTACCTCCATTGTGTTCACCCACCATTCCTGCATGGAGGAGTTGAGGATAGTGCTTGTGGTCTAGAACCAATCACACTCTCTCATTCCCTCCCTTTCATTTCTCACCAGAAGCATTTTCTGACGTCCATGACCCCCTCCCTCCTGGCCTAAGTGACCACAGCATAATGCTGACTCTGTGCCGTAGGGCCCCAGCTGAGCATGTTAACTGGATGGAGGTAGATGAAGAAGGGGAGACGAGTGATGGTCGGGGCCACTGCACTGTCAAATACGGACCCTCCTGAAAGCCCATCTGCCCCTCTGAGGATGTAACCCTGCCCCAATGTCCGACACTGGCCCTATGTGTCAGTGTGATGCGGTGATGGGAAGGAGAACCCTGAATCGCTCCATCTCTTGCATCCCCATCATGGACTTTCCCTCCCCCTCCAACACCCCCGGTCACACTCACTGGGGCAGTGTAAGGCCAGAATGATCTGGCCTCTGGTGGCTTGGGATGGTCCTCTCTCCACTCCAGTTCTTGGTTGCAATTGGCTATTAAGGCAGGGACAGCATGGCACCCTCAGACCCTCTCCTCTCCTGTGGGTATGGAGATGTTCTTCAGAGAGTCCCCCATCCCCAAAGATAAAGCAGCTACTGCTCTGTGGGGAACGCCTGGAGGATCAACTCAGGTGGGACCTCGTGTCCTGGCCGATGCCAAAATCCTCTGCCTGTGAGGTCCCTGAAGTCCTGTAGAGATAAAGACCCAGTCCCTAAAGCTGCAACAATGGCGCTGCACCTCATTGGTCCCATGGAAACAACAGCATCTACATCCCAGCATCCCAAATGTTTCTAATGCTACCGACAATCTACATCAACTGTGGGTGGTTTCAGTTTCATCTCATATACAACCTTAGACAATCAGCTTCTCATGATCGATTACATTTTCTGCCACCTTCTGATTGCAAATCTAGAGAGACCAAGAGATTAGTCTGACTCCATCCTATGATACTCCCCCAGGCTGAGTGGGGTGGGGCAGAGGACTAAGGTTTTGAGAATGGGGTGATGGGAAGGAGAACCTCCTGGTTTGAAGAAGAATAAGATGGAAATGGCTCCTCCTGTTGTGATGATTTACTAACCTGGGTTCTGTAAACTAGAGTTTCATCGGTGAATGTCTGTCTTTTTTCAAAAACCGTTATTAGTATTATTTTTATTATTTGGTGTGAACAATTTCTGTGTCCAAGTCTGTGCCACGTGATGATAAATAATTCAATCGAATGATGGTATTTGTTGAGTGCTTACTGTGTACATTATATTGTACTAAGTGCTTTGAAGAGTATAATACAATGGAGTTGGTAGATACCATCCGTGCCCACAATAAGCTTACAGCCCAAAGATGAAATAACAATCCAAACGGACATGTTTCCTGTCCCACAAGGGCTCAGAGTCTAAGCGGTTGTGAGAGCCCAGGAATGGTAAGATACTAACGCCAGATCACACTGCAGTCCAGTGGCTGAGCTGGGATTAGAACTCAGGTCATGTGACACCCATTCACATGCCATTGACCCATTAGGCCTCCTAGGGAATGCATCGCCACTAACGATCTAATTTTATTAGCCAACCTCCCAGACTTTGACAAATCCGGAATATCCAGACTTGTTCTTTGGGACTCTGGGTAGTGATATATATGGATATGTCCAAGGGCAATTCCTCTTTCAAAGGGGTGGTAGGGGATTATTAATACATTGACACAGAGATTTTGTCCCAGAATGGATGCTGGGGAAATGTCCCCTTTAGGCTGCCCAGGGCAGCTTTTAGGTCCCCGTTCCTCAGGCTGTAGATAAGGGCGTTCACAGTGGGGGACACTACAGTGTAGGACATGGAAACCAGCAGATCCAGAGCAGAGGTCATGCCTGAAAGTGGTTTGAGATAGGCAAATGCTCCGGTAAAGAGAAAAATGATGATAACAGTGAGATGGGGCAGACAGATGGAGAAGCCTTTGGCCCGGCCCTGAGAATATGGCATCCTCAGCACAGCAGAGAAGATGTGGACATAGGAGAAGGTGATGTAAAAAAAACAAATGGCATCTAAAACTATCGCAATAGCCACACCCACATCTATGGTAATGGTAATGTGGTTGTCAGAGCAGGAGATCTTCAGCATAGGGGAGATGTCACCGAAGAACTGCTGTACAGTATTGGACCCACAAAAGGTCAGGGAGAAGGTAGAAGCTGAAAGCAAGATTCCAAACACACCCCCACTGAACCATGACGCTGCTAGTATGCACATTCAGTCTGTTTTGTTCATGTCGAGCTCATAACGCAGGGGGAAGCAGATGGCGACATAGCGGTAATAAGACATTGCACTGAGGACAAAAAACTCTGAAGCAGCAAACATGACCACTAGGAAGAGCTGTGAGACACAACCCAGAAAGGAGATGGAGCTGTCTCTGGTCAAGAAGTTGACAATGGATTTGGGTACCACTGTAGATATGTAGCAGAGGTCTATGAAGGACACGTTCTTGAGAACTTAGGGGTGTGGAGACCCTGGTCGAGGATGATGATAGCAACAATGAGGAGATTCCCCTGAAGGGTATCTAGGTAGAGAAGGAGGAACAGCATAGCATAGACAGCTGCAGCTCCCGGATGTCAGAGAACCCCAGGAGGAGGAATTCAGCCACCGTGGAGATGTTGGACATTTCTGGGAGATGATGTTGACTCCCTGGAAAGGAAGAGGGCAATTTCAATTTAGACACATTGGCATTCCCGCAGACTCTAAGTTCCTTTTGGGTAGTTAACAGTCCTACAAATTATATCTTATTGTACTTTCTCAAGAAATTAGTCCAGTGCTCTACACACTGTAAGTGATTGATACATATGATTGATTCCCATTTTAATAAATAAAGCAGCTGTATTCATTGATCACCTATAAAGTTCAATAGCATTGATACATGTAGAGTTATGAACACATTAATCAATAGCTCAGTGGTAGTTACTGAATAGCACTGTAATAAGTGCTTGGGAAAATTCAATCCAACTGACTTGGCAGATCTTTTTCTGCCCACCAGGAGGCAATAGTCTAGTGGGTAGACTATGCATACCACAAATGCTTAATAAATACGATGGATTGATCGCATCGATTAAGTAATCAACACTAATTCCTTTTGGAGTTTGCCAGCGCTTAGAACAGTGCTTCACACATAGTAAGTCCTTAACAAATAGCATCATCATTATTATTAAATCAATCCGTTGTATTTATTTGCTAGCTGTAGTGTTCAATAGTATTAATATTTGTAGTAGTCTGGCATGTCTTGACTTACGCTGTCGATTCGCCTCCGACCCATAGCGACTCCATGGACACATCTCTTCCAGAATATCTCACCTCCATCTGCAAGCGTTCTGGTATGGTATCCACAGAGTTTTATTGGTAAAAATAGAGAAGTGGTTTACCATTGCTTTCTTCCACCCAGTAAACCTAAGTCTCCACCCTCGACTCTCTCCCCTGCCACTACTGATCAAAACAGATGCGTTTAGAATAGCAGCAGATTGCCTTCCACTCACTGGCTACTGCCCAAGCTTGGAATGGAATGGGTAACCCTCTGCCTGACTCTCCCTCCCTTGGCTGAGACTGGTAGAGTACTGGAAACTCTCCAGGTGTGATCCTGAGAGGGGGCAGGGGTATGTACCCATAAATTGATCAAGCAATGGTATTTACTGAGCACTTATGGCTCAGTCTTAATTCTCATTTTACAGATGTAGTATTTGGGGCACAGAGAAGCACAGTGCTTTGCCCAACGTCACCTAGCAGACCAGGGGCAGAGTCACGATTAGAACCCAGATCCCCGAGCTCGTTATTGGGTAGGGATTGTCTCTATCTGTTGCCGAATTGGAATTTCCAATAGCTTAGTAAAGTTCTCTGCACACGGTAAGTGCTCAATAAATATGATGAGATGAATGAATGAATAGCAGAGTCAGAATTAGAACCCAGGTCCTCTTACCAGTACCACTACTCCTTGCCTCTCCCTGGGCCCAGACACACTTTTTCCCTGGAAGAAGATGGGAGAAAATTGTCTCTGGCCTTGAATGCCCTCCTTCCACACATCTGCCAAACTAGCTCTCTTCCTCCCTTCAAAGCCTTACTGAGAGCTCACCTCCTCCAGGAGGCCTTCTTAGATAGTGCCCCCCTTTTCTAGGCCTTCGTAGACTGTGCCCCCCTTTTTCCTCTCCTCCTCCTCCTCCCCTTCCCATCTTCCCTCCTTCCTCCCTCTGTCCTATCCTCTTCCCCTCCCCACAGCACTTGTATATATTTGTACATATTTATTACTCTATTTATTTTATTTGTAGATATTTATTACTCTATTTTATTAATGATGTGCATATATCTATGATTCTATTGATTCCGATGGTACTGACACCTGTCTACTTGTTTTGTTTTATTGTCTTTCTCCCCATTCTAGACTGTGAGCCCGTTGTTGGGTAGGGACCATCTCTTTATCTTGCCGATTTGTACTTACGAAGCGCTTAGTACAGTGCATTGCACATAGTAAGCGCTCAAAAAATACGATTGAATGAAACTACCTGCATTCGCACCTACTCAGCCCACCCATGTTATTGGATTATTTACTCCTCTCCCCAGGCGTTTCCTTTCCTATCTCCCCTATAACAGTTTCACCTTTCTCCGGAACTACCATCCACAGGACTCCCTCCTCCTCCGCTTCAGAGACAATTCAGCCATGAGCCTCTGGACTCTCCTTGCCGTTAGCCTTCTTGATTTGACTGACACATGGAAAATTCAGCCTTCTACTCTGGGCAACACTCGCTTATGTTATTGTTACTATTGCATGTTAATTGTTAACTGATCTCAGTACTGTCATTTACCTCGCTGAACTCACCATGATCCTTCAATTCCCCTGATCCCATCTGCCCTTCCCCAACTTCACCTTCCCCTTCCCCTCTCCCACCCAGCTCTTTTCCTCCCTTTGCTCTGCCCCCACCCCTCCTCCCCGCCATCTCCATAGAATCCCTCTGCACCAGCGCCAATTTTCATCCCAATCCTTTTCCGCAGTTCCCCGCCAAACCTCTCCCTTCCAACCCCTTCCATCCTTTCCCCCCTGCCCCCCTCCCATCCCATCCCTGTTCTCCTGTCTCAACGCCACCCCTCATCTTCCTCTCCCTGACCAGAGCCCCGCCAACTCATTCCCATCCACACCCTCTCCACTCCCAACACCCTTCCCCCTCTCTCCCCCCCTCCACAGCTGCTGCCAATGAGGCCGAAGGGAACTGCCGCTCCATAATAAGTAAGCTCCCTTTCATTTGTAACCTGTTCCTTTCCCACTCTCTCCTCCTCCTCGCCCTCACTGAAAACCTACCTCACCCCGGATGACATGGTGTCTTCTGCTGCTCTCTCCAGCAGAGGTCTCTTCTTCTCCCATTCCCCTAGACTCACCTGGAAAGGAGGAGGTGTCGGCTTCCATAATACACCCCAATGCAGCTTTCGCACCATCCGTCCTCCCTCTTCCCTTTCCTTCCCCTCCTTTGAAGCCCATATTATCCGCCTCGACCACCCCGTCCAGATTCTTGTAGCCGTTATCTACCTCTACCATGGCCCCACCTCCAACTTTAACCATTTTGACCCTTTTCTCACCTTCCTTCTCTCTTTTTTCATGCCCACTTGATCCTCGGAGACTTCAACATCGACATGGATGTTCCCGGTGACACCTCTGCCACTCCTTGACTCCGTGAACCTACTGCTCCACCCAACTATGTCCACTCACCAACTTGGTCACACCCTCGATCTCATCATCTATTTCTCCTGCACTATCTCCACCCTCACCAGTTCTGAAATCCCTCTCTCTGACCATAACCCCCTCACGTGTCTCCTCTCTCACACTCCTCCCCCCGTAAATCTGTATAACTCACCCACGGAGACCTCCGCTCTCTCGAGCCCATCCATCTCTCTCAGGGCACCACACCCCACTTTGACTCCCTATCCTCTCTACCCACTTTTGAACACCAGATTGATACTCACAACTACACCCTCTCTTCTCAACTCGACTCACTCTCTCCCCTACCCTTCGTCACTCTCGCACCACTAACCCACAGCCCTGATCACTGCCACTGTCTGCCTCATTCACCTTATGCTCGAGCTGCTGACCGCTGCTGGCAAAAGTCTAAACACCAGGCCAACCTTGTTCACTTTAAGTTTATCCTCTCCTGCCTTAGCCCTGCCCTCTCCTCTGCCAGGCAAAACTATTTTTTTCCCTGTTCCTCCCCTCCTCCATCCCTCACCCCCAACGATTTGGAAACCTACTTCATTAGGGAAATTAACACCATCTGCTCTGAGCTCCCCAAAGTCACCCCTCCCTCTTCTCCATCCCCCCACGCTCAACCTTCTCCTCTACTTTCCCATCATTCCCAGCAGTATCTTCAGTTGAGATCTCCTCCCTCCTCTCAAGTGTCACCCCCTCCACCTGTGCTTCGGACCTCATTCCCTCTCACTTTATAAAAACTCTCACCCCTTCCCTCGTTCACTCCTTAACTTCCATTTCCAACAGATCTATACTCACTCGCTTGGCGACCTCATTCGCTCCCATGGCTTCAACTATTATCTCTACGCGGATGATACCAAAATCTACATCTCCCCCCACCCCCTCCCCGACCCCGTTTTCTCTCCCTCCCTCCAGGCTTGTTTCTACTCCTGCCTTCAGGACATTTCCACCTGGATGTCTGCCCGCCACATAAAACTCAACATGTCCAGGACTGAGCTCCTTATCTTCCCTCCCAAACTCTGTCCTCTCCCTAACTTTCAAATCACTGTGGATGGCACTACCATCCTTCCCATTTCACAAGCCCACAACCTTAGTGTTAACCTTGACTCCATTCTCTCATTCACCCCAAACATCCAATCCGTCACCAATACCTACCGGTCTCACCTTCATAACATTGTCAAGATCCGCTCTTTCCTCTCCAGCCAAACGGCTGCCTGGTTGTTACAGTCTCTCATCCCATCCCGACTGGATTACTGCATCGCCCTCCTTTCTGATCTCCCATCCTCCTGGCTCTCCCCGCTTTAGTCTATACTTCACCCTGCGCTTCACGCTCTGCGCATGTCACCCCGCCCCTCAAAAATCTCCAGTGGTTGCCTATCAATCTTCGCATGAAGCAAATCTCCTCACTATTGGCTTCAAAGTTACCCATCACTTGTCCCCTCCTGTCTCACCTCCCTTCTCTCCTTCTACAGCCCAGCCCGCACACTCTGCTCTTCTGACACTAACCTCCTCAGTATGCCTCATTCTTGTCTGTCCTACCGTCGATCCCTGGTCCGCATCCTACCTCTGTCCTGGAATGCCCTCCCTCCTCACATCCGCCAAACTAGTTCTCTTCCCCCCTTCAAAGCCCTACTGAGAGCTCACTTCTTCCAGGAGGCCTTTCCAGACTGAGCCCGCCTATTCCTCTGCTCCTCGTCCCCTCCCCATCGCCCTACTCCCTCCCTCTGCTCCACCCCAACTCCACTCCATCCTCCCTCCACACCTGACAGACTTGTTTATATTTGTACGTATTTATTATTCTATTTAGTTCATTAATTATGTGTATATATCTACAATTCTATTTATCTATTTTGATGCTATTGATGCTTGTCTACTTGTTTTGTTTTGTTGTCTGTCTCCCCCTTCTAGACTGTGAGCCCGTTATTGGGTAGCAATTGTCTATATCTGTTACCGAATTGTACTTTCCAAGCGGTTAGTACAGTGCTTTCCAGACAGTAAGCGCTCAGTAAATACGACCCCAGAGTCTCCGAGCCCCAGGATCCCCTGGGCCCCTCTAGCCCCAGGAGCCTCACAGCACCAGAGCTCCAGAGCCCAAGTAGCCCCTGGGCCCCAAGAGATCCAAGGCCACAGGGACCAGAGACCTAGGATCTTGGGGATCCTAGCTCCCCACAAAGCCACTGAGCCCAGGAGCCCAAGTGCCCCAGGAGCCACAAGACCAAAGGGTCCCAGAGCCTCAGGAGCCCCGGAACCCCAAAGCCCCAGAGCATCAGGAGCCCCGGAACCTCAAGGAACCTAAACCCCAGATTTCCAGGTGCCTCAGAGTCCCGAGAAACCCTGAGACCTGAGCGCCAGAGTCCCAGTAGCCTCCAAGATTCAGAGCCCCATATACTCAGGGCCCAGGGATTGCTGATCCTCAGTGAATGCCAGAGGACCTAGCGCCCTAGAACTCCAGAAGTCTATGATGCCCAAGGCCCCAGAACCATATAGTCCAGAGCCCAAGGCCCAGGAGGCCCAGAGCCCCGGACGCCCCAGAGCCCAGAACCTCAGAGTCTCAGGACCCCCAGAGCCTTAGGAAACGTGGTGTACCAGGAACTACAGGAGCTACAGAGAACCAGAGCTTCAGAAGTCCAGAACTCCAGGAGCCCCAGACCTCCAGCAGCCAGAAGGTCCCAGAGCCCCAGGAACCCAGAGCAACAGGAGACCCTGATCTCCAGGATCCCCAAGACTCCAGAAACCCAAAGACCCAGGAGCCCTAAGGAGCACCTAAGCCCTAGGGCCTGGAAACCCAAGACACCCAGATTCCTAGAACCCAAGGAGCCAAAGGACTCTAGAGTTCCAGACCCCCAGGACACTAGAGCCGCAGTGGTCCCAGAGCTCAGAGTCTCAGAGTCCCAAGAATCCTAAATCCCCAGAGCCCCAAATCCCATGAGCTCCAGAACACCTATACTCCCAAACGCCCCAGGAGCCCCAGTGCCACAGGCCCACAGAGGTTCAGGAGCCCTAATACCCAATGCCCAGAGAAGCAAGAGCCCAGAACACCAGAGGTCCTAGAGCTCGAGGAGCCCCAAGACCGTAAAGACCCAGGAACCAAAGAGCTATAATTCTCCAGAGCTTCAGATCCACTGTAATACAAAAGCCCAAGGAGCACAAGGTGACTTATTGCCCGAACCCCAGAGCACCCGGAGACCCAGATACCCAGATCCATCGTGCTTGAAGAGTAACAGACACGGAGCCTGAGGTTCTCCAAGGCCCCAGAGCCCCAGAACTAAAGAAGCCCCAGGATCACATAACACCTGAAGCTCCAGAGCTCCAGAACCTCAGAGTCCCAGGAGCCACAAGTCCCCAGAGACTCAGAGCCGCAAGAGCCCCAAAGCCCTGAGGTCTAGTGTAGAGAGTCTCACAGAGCCACAGAGCCCCAGCATCCCCAAGGCCCCAGATCCCTATAAACCCAGGAGCCCCAGATCCCTTGATGCCCCAAGGACCCAGAGCCCCAGGATCCTCCAGGCTGCAGAGCCCCAGAGACGCAGAGCCCCAGGAGGCCCTAGACCCCGGAGCCCCAGAGCTCAGACCCCAGAGCCCAGGAGCTCCAACACCCCAGAATCCCAAGGCAATAGAGTCCCAGAAACCCCCAAGCCCCATCCACCCCAGGTTCCCAGATGCCACAAACCCAGGAGCCCCGGTGCCCCAGGAGCCCCAAGACCCCAAGACCCCAGGCCCCCAGAGGCTCCAGAGTGAATATTCCCGGAGTCTCAGGAGTCCTAAAGTCCAGGATCTCTATTATACCAGAACCCAGGAGCCTTGGAATTCTAAGAACCCCAGGAGCCTTGGAATTCTAAGAATCCCAGGAGCCTCAAAATACCGGGAGCCCCATAGCGCCTGAACCACAGAATCCCGGAGCCCCAGGAGCCCTGGGGTCCAAGAATTGAATAAGTCCCAGGGTCCCTGGGTTCCAGGGGCCCCAAAGTCCCAGAATCCAAAGCCCTGGAGCCCAGAGAGTCCTAAGGCTCAAGAGACCCAGAGTCCCAACTTCCCCAGAGTCCCAGAGACTCAGGAGCCACAAGGCCATCTTGGTCGACCGACCCAGGACCCCCAGAGCCCAAAGAGCCTCTGTTATCCCAGAGCCCAGAGTCCCAAAGTCTCTGGAGCCCCATCACTTCAGAATCTCAGATACCCTATGCCCCAGGAAGGCTAGAGCCTCCCACCCCCTGAGCTCCTAA